>NC_090737.1:119461970-119469470 GCF_036898095.1 Palaemon carinicauda | reverse complement strand
CTTTTAAAAAAGATAGTAGTGGTTTACTTTCCTCTCCCATCTGTCTGTTTTTATCCTGTAAAACATGATACATTTTCTTTTAATAATTTCTTAAATCAGCATATTTGAGATAATGGTAAATAGTTATTTTTTCTCTTGACATGGAGGTAAAAATGTAAAGTATGAAACGCATTAGCTACTTCTATCGAATCTAGGTTCCAAGTTCCTCGTTGCTCACTCCACAGCACAATGATTGTGGGCACACTACTAGATGTGTAAGCCATGTGCAAGGCGCTTGCAATCTGCAGAAAGTTCACCGTCACTAATAACCTCCTGTAACTTACAGGCGACATAGCTTTTATACTTTTATTAGTAAATTCTATAGCCTGTATTTTTATATCTTTAGGTAGTAGGTTGGCCTGGACACCAGCCGCCCATTGATATACTACCGCTAGAGAGTTATGGGGTCCTTTGACTGGCCAGACAGTACTACATAGGACCGTTCTCTCTGGTTACGGTTCTTTCCCTTTGCCTACACAGACACCGAATAGTCTGGCCTATTCTTATACACTGACAACACTTCGGTTACTAAACAATTCTTCTTCTCCCTAGGGTTTAACTGTAATTGTTCAGTGGCTGCTTTCCTCTTGGTAAGGGTAGAAGAGACTCTTTAGCTATGGTAAGCAGCTTTTGTAGGAGAAGGACACTCCAAAATCAAACCATTGTTCTCTTTCTTGGGTAGTGCCATAGCCTCTGTACCATGGCCTTACACTGCCTTGGGTTAGAGTTCTCTTGCTTGAGGGTACACTCGGGCACACTTTTCTATATAGTTTCTCTTCCTCTTGTTTTGTTGAAGTTTTTATAGTTTTTATAGGAAATATTTATTCTAATATTGTTACTATTCTTAAAATATTTTATTTTTCCTTATTTCTTTTCCTCACTGAGCTATTTTCCCTGTTGGGGCCCCTGGGCTTATAGCATCCTGCTTTTCCAACTAGGGTTGTGGCTTAGCATTTAATAATAATAGTAATAATAATAATAATAATAATAATAATAATAATGCTAATAATATATTGGGCAACTTCTATGATGGCCGATTCCAATTTTTTATTTTTGTTGGACAGCTAAATTGTTTTAATTCTTTACAGTTAAGCAAATAATCTTTTGTATCATTTGCTTCTCTGCTAAATCTACAATTATTACTACTGTTTCTATAATTTTCTTTTAAATCTATCATATTCAACCTTGTTTTCATTACTATGACAGCTTCCTTTGTGTTGAATTCACATTTGAAATCACCCCCTGTCCTTACCATTTACAAGACGAAGAATAAAATCTAGGAAATAAGTGAGTTACCAAATAACTGTGAAATTCTTTTGGTCATACTAGTGTCCTTAACCTTTTTTTTTTTTTTACAAACAGCATTGTTATTCCTTTTTTCTTGTCCTTTCTTTTTGTTTTAATATCATTTGCAACTTTATATCTTATTTCTTTCAGGAGTTCTTGTTTTCTATAATTTCTTAATTCTTCAAATTTAATATAGTTTTTGCATATTCTCAAGGCTCTATCCCCAACATTCCCCATATGGTTCCCCTATTTGGTCTTCCACTATCTCCTTACCTAACTGCTTACTTATCCTCTGATGTAATGATGTTATAAAAGAGCATCACCTTTTTATCTTCAATTCCGTTCTATACTGGTCATATGCCTGTTTAAGCTATTAACTCCCAATAAGGTATAGTTCCAAGTTCTTCAACCATTCTTTTAATAATCTTGTACTGAATTACCTCTGAATCTTTTATTTCTTTTCCCTCCTGGTTCCTGGTTCCTTATTGCTCACTCCGCAAAATAAGTTTGTGGGCACTCTATCACTTTATAGATAGGTGCAAAGCTTCTAAGCTTATTCTTATCATTGTTATTAAGTTTATATTACCTGTACCTTAAATAAATTAATAATGAGATTCTCAATCTTTACTTTTATTCCATTTTATCTTGAAATTAGATAGGATAACACCCAGCTATCATCAGTTTTGGCAACCTATTGTGGTCAGTTTGGACTTCTTGAATTCTTTCATACGCATTGCCCTACGCAGCCAGATCCCTGTAAGGATTTATCAGCTTACCTATACTAATGTCTACATTCATTAGATGTCCTAATTTTCGGCATAAAAATAAATTTTCAGTAGTATCTTTTTAATATCTGCACAAGTCACACGAATTATCTTCATATTTTCCCCCTAAATTCGCTTTGAAATTGAGCATATTTAATCTTATCTTCATTACAAGGGATGCCTTATCCAGATTCATTTCACTGATATAAAGCTGTGGGCCGTTCAGTTTCAGGTCAAGGCTTCGCCTTTGCAACGGCGCCTTCTGTCTCTTTTAGTTTTGCGCGTTCCTTATTTTCAACAGTTTTTCTCTTTTCACCCACCTTTGTTGTATGGAACTGTTCTTATTATCAATATTTTTTTTCACAGAAAAGGAATTTTTCAACTGTCCTTTAAAATAACCCACGTCTCAATATTTGCAAGCAATGTAGGTACAGCTACTGTTTCATATATATTTATTCCCGCCTGCAATGCCAATTCTCCTACTCTCTTAACCCCCCCACCCCCCCACCCCCTCTGCGTTTTAGCTTCTTTCAGCTAACAGTCTATTCCCTTTAGCTTATGTTAAGATATCATTAAGGCTCAGCACGTTTCGAAGAAGAAGAATGGGTGTAATTTATCATTCGTTATTATGCCTCTTCGTCTCACGATACTTGGATCAAGACAACGCTGTTTTTTTTTATTTTTCTCATGGGTCTCGAGTATAGTTAAATTTGTTTAAATATAAATGTATGCCCAGTATGCTATACAGTACATAGTTCTTGAAACAGCGGAAAGTTGACATGATTATTTACTGGGAAATTGGTTTTAATCGCTAACTAAGAAAAACAAATATATTTGGAGCGAATGAAATTATTAGCATCATCATCCTCTCTCTCTCTCTCTCTCTCTCTCTCTCTCTCTCTCTCTCTCTCTCTCTCTCTCTCTCTCTCTCTCTGTATATATATATATATATATATATATATATATATATATATATATATATATATATATATATATATATATATATATATATATATATATATATATAGATGTGTGTGTGTGTGTATGCGGATGTGTGTGTGATAAAGAGAGAGAGAGAGAGAGAGAGAGAGAGAGAGAGAGGAGAGAGAGAGAGAGAGAGAGAGAGAGAGAGAGAGAGAGAGAGAATGAACTCAAAGAAGATTTATATATTACGGTCGTGTAAGTATATAATTTCTTTGCAATCAGATCTTAATGTCTTACCCTGTCTCTGATAAAATCAGGAACAAATATAAAATTTTGTGTCTGCGCATTGAATGAAGAACAACGCTGGACTTAGAGTTAGAACAAAGTACAAAAAAAAATAATGATACTACTAACCAGAGGACAAATCTTTAATGCCATTTTTTATAATTACTTTTTTCATTAACACTATTAATTTTGTTTTTATATAAGCTACATTCTTTGCTCTGATTATCTTCATTATACTCCAAACCAAGTTTCCTTTGCATTTTTTTTTGTAGTAGAAGTAGTATTATTAGATATCTTAGCATATTAGACCAACCTTTGTAAAGAATAACAGTAACATACATGATTACTTACCCATGAATAATAGTATTTATAAATTTGTTGTTTGTTTTCAGTTTGCTCGAGGCCGTGTCATCAAGATGTCAATGATAAGCAGCCAATGGAATCCGAGAGAACATCGAAAGGAAGTGGCATTTGACTCGGGACGTCCAAGACATCATGACAAACTTCACAAGGACGTTGAAAGTGGAGAGAGATTGGGCGATCCTGTGGTTGTTCTAAGAAAAGTTTCTCCCAAAGCCATTGGCATCAGAACTGACCACCACCGTCCTACACATCCTAATAGGAGAATGACTTCTTCCCTCATACGAGGGTATCGTCTTTACAGGCATTTCCGAATCAAGGAAGCTCTGCGTCTAGGTGAAATGTACAGCCATTGCAGCAAGGGTCCGGACAATTTTGGCAAGAAGGATAATTACTGGAAAGCGAGAATCCCTTTGCACTCTTCAGAAACTAGCAAAAATAACATCGGAGGAGAGGAAAGCTTCGCTAGGCCACAGCGCCGTAATGAAGAAGGCGAAATTCAAGTCAATATCTGGGAAGAATTCAAATACGGATCGTCTGTCTTAAACGAAAAGATCTCTTCCCCGATCACCCACGGAGGCTGCGAATGGGTACGGCCATTTTTAGCGAACCTTTTGCCGAAACCAATCGTCGATTCTATACTGTACATTCTCTTCTTCTCTGTGTACTTCGTGTCGTGCTGTCTGTACAACAATTACCTGGAGTTGGGATGTTATTTGCTCTACGATCTCCACCTGAGAATACACGAAAATGCGGAGAAACATGACATCAAAGTGAAGTTTATCGGGTCGCCTTTCCAGGGTCCGATGTACTGTATCATTCGGATGCTGTGTCAGCATTGTCACCATTACGAAAACAACAAGGTTGTTCTGAACATAATGAAGAAGATGAGGCAAGATTTTGTTAGGGCTTCTTCGTCTTAGTAAAGTTCATGTCTACGTATAGCATATTTTATACATACAATACATGTATACGTATATACGTGGCATACATACATACATAAACCACATTCGTGTGGGTCAACAAGTACACACACATACACACACACACACACACACACACACACATATATATATATATATATATATATATATATATATATATATATATATATATATATATATATATATTATATATACATACATACATACATACATATATATATATATATATATATATATATATATATATATATATATATATATATATATATATATATATACTCTATATGTATGTATGTATATATATATACACACACGTATATATATATATATATATATATATATATATATATATATATATATATATATATATATATATATATAATAAAGAAATAGAAAGTAATTTACAAGTTATTATTTTTAGTGATTGTGAAAAAATCTATTATTTTTTTAAAGAAATTATAAGCCTTTTTATTTTCATAAATAAGAAAAATGAATGACAAAAGGTTCCATATCTCGTTTTTCTGTTCCTCATTGTTCCTTATCTTATTCAATGATCTAATTACTGACACTTATATGGTAATAAATCAAGATAAATGATATATATATATATATATATATATATATATATATATATATATATATATATATATATATATATATATATATATATATATATATATGTGTGTGTGTGTGTGTGTGTGTGAAGTCAACCATTCAGAAGGATGAGATTATGAAAAGTAATATGCCACTTTCTCTAAAAGGAAAAGGATTAAATCAAATGGTCCTACCAGTATTAACTTATACATCAGAAACTTGGAGCCTTACTAAAGCATTATAACGTAAGCTTGTTACAACTCAAATAGTTATGGAAAGAAGGATATTGGGATTAACACTAATAGACAGAAAAAGATCAATATGGATACTACAACAAACTAAAGTAGAGGATATTCTAAAAACTTGTAAGAAAAAGAATTGGTCATGAGCAGACATATAATAACAATGACAGATAATAGATGGACATTGATAATAATAGGAATTGTCCCTAGAGATTGTAATAGAAGCAGGGGAAGGAAGAGAAGATGATGGATTGACGAGCTAAAAAAATTTGCTCGTATAGACTGTCATAGAATGATCATAAGTAGACGAGTGTGTAAGGACATGTCTGAGGCATTTGAACTGCAGTGGACTAGCAACGGATGATGATATTTATATTATATATATTGGGAAGACAGTAATGATAAAGAATATATCTTCTTAGTAGTTCATTGGCTCAATTGTTTCACTATAACTGATTCCATTTTAATTTTAGTTAACAGTTACAAGTAAATAATGCGACCTTAAGTTTAAACTTTTCAAATTCAAGCAGCTCAATGAAGCCAGGTCCGGATTTAAACCAACTGATGTCCTAAGCTCACACAATCAATATCCCCAACACCTCCTGACACTGCCTTTGTTTAATTTATGTCATTTACACTTAAATAATAACAATAATAAGGGTTGTCGGGGCCTAATTTGTATCGTCTCTGCCTGGTAATCGTCCGACGGGGGTTCGAGTCCCGCTCAAACTCGTTAGTTCCTTTAGTGTCTGCAACCTTATCATCCTTGTGAGATAAGGAGGGAGGTTTGGGTGAGTTTATAGGTCTACCTGCTGAGTCATCAGCCAATACCTGGCCCTCGCTGGTCCTAGCTTGGGTGGAGAGGGGACTTAAGCGCTGATTATATATCCTGCTTGTCAGAGCAATGTCACAGTCCTTTGCCTCTGCTATTCAGGGGTGACTTTTAAACCTTTAATTTATTATCCTATGTTCTTGTATTATTGTTTCCACATTTATACTAAGATGACTCTGGTTCTTAATAAATGGCATTGCCTCTCTACCTTGGTGCCATGATCAAGGGCCTATTTTGTTGTAGGTCTAATTTAGGCTTATGATGGAATTTTGTTCCTGCTCAGACTCGTTATTGCCATTAGTGTCTGCAACCTTACCATCCTTGTGAGCCAAATGTGGGGGCTTTTTGGGAGCCTATAGGTCTATCTGCTGAGTTATCAGCAGCCAATGCAGGGCCCTTCCTGGTCCTAGCTTGAGAGGAAAGGAGGCTTGGCCGCTGATCATATAATATATGGTCAGTCTCTAGGGCATTGTCCTGATTGCTAGGGCAATGTTACTCTCCCTTACCATAGTGGCGAAAATACACTGGTATAGTTCGATATGAATCACGAAAGGAAGGAAAGACTAATTAATGTATTGATACATGTTCCTGGAATTCATCATCACCACCTCCTACGCCTATTGACGCAATGGGACTCTGTTAGATTTCGCCAGTTATCTCTATCTTAGGCTTTTAAATCAATACTTCGGCACTCATCATCTCAGACTTCACGCTTCATGGTCCACAGACATGTAGGCCTTGGTCTTCAAACTCTTCTAGCGCCTTGTGGAGCCCAGTTAAAAGTTTGATAAACTAATCTCTCTTAGGGAGTGCAAAGATCATACCCAAACCATCTTCATTTACCCCTCAGCATGATCTCATCCACATGTGGCACTCGAGTAATCTTTCTTATAGTTTCATTTCTAATCCTGTCCTTCCAATTTACTACCAATATCCTTCTGATGACCTTTGTTCTCAAATCTACAAAATCTATTGGATATTGTTTCATTGTCATACTATGACTCATGTCCATACATTATCACCGATCTCATTAACATAAATTAAGTCAACTATTCTATAGAGTATAGCCTAGATATTGGTTGCCATGTTTGTTAGTTATTGTACAGTAGTTTACATAGAAGCATATTCGATAGTATATTTGAAGAAGAAAAATATTAAAAGCAAAAGTTGTCTGTGAATGTTTTTATGTTGAACAGTATGATAAAATTCTTATGTCCCTTTTCTATATA
>NC_090737.1:119454470-119456970 GCF_036898095.1 Palaemon carinicauda | reverse complement strand
CCAGCAAATTCCCTCGGAGTTCGAGGCACAGTTGAAAGAGATGACGTAATCGTGGGTGGTGGAAGGTTAAGGGAACTCCGAGATTCCTTCTCCGAAACCTCACTGTTTCTCTGGAGGGAAAGAGTTGGTTGTGGGTAAGTGGGAGGCTGTAGAGATCCCGGTAAGTAAGAGGGGGAGGCGTAGGATATGGCACTCGAGTATGGGAAGGGCCTGGCATGGGCGTGGATGGGCGTAGGTCTCTGAATTTTGGCTGGGGTGTGATTAATGGACGATGCAGAGGAAGACTTCGGTAGTGATAAATCAGCCTGAGAATCTGGAGAGAGAAAACAAAAGTTAGTTTTAATAAAGAAAAAAGAATCATAACAACAATTGTTTAAGCTCATCGTAAAATAGTCTACTTTAAGCATGTCAAATATTAAATCGGATTATAAGATATAGAGTAAAATAAGATTAATAACCTCTGAAAATAGAATGTCTTTAGATTAGATTGTGATAAAGAATACATATTAAAAAAAATAATCTAGAAATCATAAAATGCAGATCATATTTCTAGTCAGGCTGATGTCTTGGTTTAGTAAAAAAAAATCATAAATACAGAAACTGATTTAAGCGAAAAGATAGTTCAGATAATCGTATATTTGAAAACAAAAATATACAATTTTGAATAAACACAGATGATGTGAGTGTTCTGTAGATGAATAGTAAAATAGTGATATATCAGAAAACATACAATTTATAGCACACACAGATGATATGAATGTTCTGTAAGATGAATAATAGAATATTGAAAAGTGAGACTAAATTGCTATAATGTATAAGACCAAAATCGACTAAAAGTGAACGCAAAGAACGAAGAGTGAAAGTAAATTTTATTATTAATTCATAAATTGAAAATGATGATTTACGTCAAAGATAGATAATCTGATGAATTGGCTAAATAATTGCAAGACTTAACAGCCGTCAGGAGTGTGGTTCAGTGACTGATAATCTCATTGATGAAAGGGTCACTAAGTCTAAGAGAGAGAGAGAGAGAGAGAGAGAGAGAGAGAGAGAGAGAGAGAGAGAGAGAGAGAGAGAGAGATAGGGGAATGTAAACTGTAATTTTTGTGAAAATGAGGAGGAAGATTTGATACATTTTATGTTGTTTTCCCAGGAATATAGAAAAGAAAGTAATGAAATAATTGAGCTACAACAACCGTATGAGGAAGACCTAAAGAAAATAATAGGATTATTTTTATTTAGTGAAACAAATGTAGAAAAAAAAAAAAAGAAATATTAAACCTGATGTGGAGGAAAAGACAAAACAGTATAAGAAGATAAACTTTGGAGGCGCCGTTGCAAAGGCTATGCCTCACCCCTGAACCAGAGAGAGAGAGAGAGAGAGAGAGAGAGAGAGAGAGAGAGAGAGAGAGAGAGAGACCGCTACTGCTATTTGATTGCCCTCAGCCCTAGAAATAAGGGGGCCACGGGCTGTTGCGTTGGCAGCCCGTAAGGAGAGAGAGAGAGAGAGAGAGAGAGAGAGAGAGAGAGAGAGAGAGAGAGAGAGAGAGAGAGAGAGAGAGAGCTGTGTTTGGAACGTTTTCTGCCGTGCATAATCTGCGCAACATTATCGAAGTTAAAAGAAAATGGCCGACTGATCGCCATTTTTTTTTTCTGTTACAGATATTTTTCGCTTGAATTTTGATGTTCTTATAAAAGGACTAACAATGAATAAAAAATATTATTATAGACTACATGAGACACCTGAATCAATGATTTTATTGTGGAAAATCAATTTCTAAATCTATTAATTTTTTTTTTTCATTTTTTATCTACAACGCTTTTTGGCCAACTTAGAAGCCCGTTTTAACATTGAGGGGTGACCGGTTCACCATAAGCTTAAAGCAATTCATCAGATAATATTTTTTTTATAAACTTTCATCACTTACCAATGTTAAAACAAACCTTTAACACTAATAAAGTTAATCTAGTTTTCGGAGTTATACATTTCGGAAAATTAATAATATTCACAATCATAGTTATTTGAAAGTCTATTTAAAAAAGAATATTTTCATTTACACGAAAGTTTTTTGTCGGTTCGTGTTTACATTTTGATATTTGTCGTATTGGCCTTGGGCGTAAGGAAAGGGATCGTATATATTGTACTATACTGTATTATCTTGTACTATACTATACTATATTGTACTATACTATACTATACGATAACAAATTATTATCTATTTATTTTTCAAATTACGAAGTTTTATGAATAGATTTATTGTCTCATTAGGAACTGAGGTTTTTTTTAAAGACTACTAGAGTCCTTTATAATCAGCTGATCTATCACTGATTAAATTGATCAGGCGTTAGAATATATGAAAATTTAATAAAGTTTTAGACAAGTTTAGATTTTGAAGAATATAAGTAGGTTGGATTAAATCACTTGAAAACGATTTATTAAATTATTTTTTTAAATACACTTATATCTTTAACTTATTTCTTTATTCTGTAATAATTCACT
>NC_090737.1:119444470-119446970 GCF_036898095.1 Palaemon carinicauda | reverse complement strand
AACTCTATAGAAACAACTATAAAGTTATGACCTAATTTCAGCCTTTGAAAATTTACAAAGTCTACAATCACTACGATTCATTCTTAAGGAATAAACCTGATTATTGATAATGACAGAAACTTGTTCTTGAAAGTAAATACTATACATCGTAACGGAAATTCTAGCTCTTGAAAATGAATACTGTAATCGAAACGAAAATTTGTAATTCTTCGCTATTCGTGACCATAATTTAGTGGCTCTTGGGGTCAATCCTATCCTCCTCAAAACATCCGCAAAACAAGGAGCTAATTACTACCTGTTTTGGCCACAAACTGGTAATGAGTAATTGCTTTGTTTTCATCCTGATTATGACTCGTTAGTGTGTGCGAGAGAAACGTAAATTGATTCACGATGTTTTTACCCAGTGGTATGGGCCAGAGGCGTTTATATGGGGAGCAAAGCTGGACACACACACACACACACATATATATATATATATATATATATATATATATATATATATATATATATATATATATATATATATACATATATATATATATATATATATATATATATATATATATATATATATATATATATATATGTGTGTGTGTGTGTGTGTGTGTGTGTGTGTGTGATATATATATATATATATATATATATATATATATATATATATATATATATATATATATATATATATATATATATATACATATATATATATATATATATATATATATATATGTGTGTGTGTGTGTGATATATATATATATATATATATATATATATATATATATATATATATATATATATATATATATATATATATATATATATATATATATATATATATATATATATATAGCCTACACATACACACACACACACACATATATATATATATATATATATATATATATATATATATATACATATATATATATATATATATATATATATATATATATATATATATATATATATATATATATATATATATATATATATAGCCTACACATACACACACACACACACATATATATATATATATATATATATATATATATATATATATATATATATATATATATATATATATATATATATACTGTATATATATATACAGTTTATGTATATATATATATATATATATATATATATATATATATATATATATATATATATATATATATATATATATATACATATATATAAAATTTATATATATATATGTTTGTGTATATATATATATATAGTATATATATATATATATATATATATATATATATATATATATATATATATATATATATATATATATATATATATATATATATGCAGAAGAACCACAGGGAAATCGAAAATACGAAATATACGCTTAAGTCCTGACTAGTTTCGTGATATCACGAAACTAGTCAGGACTTAAGCATATATTTCGTATTTTCATTTTCCCTGTGGTTCTTCTGTATCTGAGCATCACGTTTTCCTGTGATTTTTACGCATATATATATATATATATATATATATATATATATATATATATATATATATATATATATATATATATATATATATATATATATATATACATATATATATATATATATATATATATATATATATATATATATATATATATATATATATATATATGTATGTATATATATATATATATATATATATATATATATATATATATGTGTGTGTGTGTGTGTGTGTGTGTTTATATAGATATATGGAATATATGTGTATAGAATCAAGTGTTCACCTGTAATTAGTTTTATATTTGTTTTTATCCATAATGTCTTCTTATCTTTCTTGACCTCCTGACTTTTCTTTCCAAAGTTAGAACCAGGGAGGACTAGGCAATGGCTACCGCTGACTCAGCAAAAAATCCTATAGTTTCCCCAATACCCCCATACTTAGCTCACAATGATGGTAAGGTTGCAGACACTACAAGAAGCTTCCGAGCATGAGAGGAACTCGAACCCCCATCCAGTAAATCGCCACGCAGAGACGTTTTCAAAAGGCCATCACAACCACAATTCGGCTGCAACAATTCATCTACATATAAAGTTTTTCTACAGCAATTTATCAGTTACATCAATTTACGTTTTTATAATACTGAAGATGAATTGTTTCTCTAGATTAAATATTGTAGATAAATTATTGTAGACAAATTCACCATGGGAAAAAATGCACTCCTCATTGATGAATAGGCGTAGTATTTAGTAAAAGTGCGAAATGGGACTTATCATCCCAGGTAGTTTTTGTTCGTTCGTTCGTTTTAAAGCGTCTTGCTTATAACAAATCATGGGCTCTTGCCCTAAGGCAGCCCGGAAACACGGTACTTTCAGGCATAATGAAAACGGATATGTATATAAGCGATTTCATAGAAATCAGCCATTGCAAAGTTTCCCACAGCGGCAAAAACAAAGCGGGCTGTCATTACCACCTAGCGGCAGATCACCGCCCGAACCACTAGGCCAATTAGCCAGACGAGCGCATGCTATGG
>NC_090737.1:119434470-119439470 GCF_036898095.1 Palaemon carinicauda | reverse complement strand
TTCCCCTCACTCTTTCCCTTCTTCTCTCCCTCTTTCCCTTCTTCTCCCTCTTTCCCTTCTTCTTCCTCTTTCCCCTCTATTTCCTCTTTCCCTTCTTCTCCCTCTTTTCCTTCTTCTGTCTCTTTCCCTTTTTCTCCCTATTTCCCCTCTCATCACTCTTTCCCTTCTTTTCCCTCTTTTCTTTCTTCTCCCTATTTCCCTCTCATCCTTCTTTCCCTTCTTGTTCCTCTTCCCCTTCTTCTCCTTCTTTTTCTTCTTCTCTTCTTTTCCTTCTTTCCTTTCCCCCTACCTCTTTCCCTTCTTCCCCCTCTTTTCCTTCTTCTGTCTCTTTCCCCTTTTCTCCCTATTTCCCCTCTCATCACACTTTCCCTTTTTTCCTTCTTTTGCCTCTTTCCCTTCTTCTCCCTCTTTCCCTTTCCCCTCTCTTTCTCCTTGCCTCCCTCTTTCCCTTCTCCCTCTCTCCTCTTCGCTCCCTCTTTCCCTTTTCTCTCCTGTTTCCCTTCTTCTCCCTCTTTTCCTTCTTCCCCCTCTTTCCCCCCTCTCTTCCCTCGTTCCCTTCCCCTCCCTCAATCACCCCCTTTATCCTCATTCCCTTGCCCTACTCTTTCCCTTCCCCCTGCCCTCCCTTACTGGTACGGGAAACCAGATTTTGTGAGAAACCTGTTGGAGGCAAAGGAAGTGGTGTTTATTTTTTCAAACTCGGTATCATTAATTTGGAAAATACTTTTTTTTTCTTATTCATTATAAAGAGATGCGAGTTTTGCCTTTCCCAGGATATCAGGAAATACTAATCCTAAACCGATGATTATTTTGTGCCAGGTAGAACTGAGGGTCTTGTTGCAGCAAGTAGAATTGTAGGTCTTGTTACAGCAGGTGGATTCTTTGGGAATATACAAAGCTTTGATTATTCGATTTAATTTCATTAAAACGTATCAAATCAAGTAGATTATCTTTCTCTAGGAATTCAGTGATAGGACTGAAATAATTGATAACGTTACTTTCATTTATACATTGCTTTATTCCCCAGAAGTTATATTCCCCTAGGTGGCCATATAGAGATATCTGAACAATTCATCAAATCAAAATTTTCCTGAAGTTTTGCATTAAAGACAAATTTTTTTCCTTGTCCCAGACCTAAAGTTTTTCATTAAATCCAAATTTTCCTTATTCCTACACCTGAAAATTTTAATCAAATTAGAATTTTCTTCTTCCCTAAACCTGAAGTTTTCATTAAATCTAAATCTTCCTCTTCCCTAAATCTGAAGTTTTTCATTAAATCTAAATTTTCCTCTTCCCTAAACCTAAAGTTTTTCATTAAATCCATATTTTCCTAGTCCCTAAACCTGAAGCTTTTCATTAAATCCAAATTGTCCTTGTCCCTAATCATGTATCTTTTTTAAATCTATATCCTAAAATCTGCAATGGAAGGTCAACTCTTATCTAAATCAGGTCACCTAAGTGAATTCTCACCTTGACTGACTGACTGGTCATCCGAATAAATCTGGTGCCTGTGAAATCAGTACTTACAGGCCAAGATGAAACCGAGAGAAAGGATTCAGAAAGAGATGCAAAACCAGTACGGCAGACAATGAGTATGGTCAAATTAGTTACCTTTAAAGCATGGAAATATTTTAATAATATCACTTGCTAAGTTACAAGCCTAGTTAGAAAAGAAGGATGCTATTAACCCAATGGCTCAAACAGGGAAAATAACCCAGTGAGAAATGAAATAAGGAAACGGATAGAATAGTGTATCTGAGTTTATCAAGAGAACTTGAACCCAAGACAGTGATAGACCATGGTACAGAGGCTATGGCACTAACCAAGACTAGAGAACAATAGTTTGATTTTGGAGTGTCCTTCTCCTAGAAGAACTTCTTACTAGAGCTAAAGAAAGGAAGGAGTACACCAGGAAGTACTAATGATGAATGGAGGTGTTATGACGGTCAGGGTGCCATATTTACGATATTTAAAGGTTTAAAGATTTTTAAAGGCCGCTCATGAATGGCAGAGGCAAGGTACGCTAACATTGCCATAACAAGCAGGACAATGCCCTAGAGACTGACCATTTATACATATGATCAGCGCCTAAGCCCCCTCTCCACCCAAGCTAGGACCAAAGAGGGCCAGGCAATGGCTGCTGATGACTCAGCAGATAGACCTATAAGCTCCCCAAACACCCAATCCTTAGCTCACAAGGATGGTGACGTTGCAACGACCAAATAAACTAACTAGTTTGAGCGGGACTCGAACCCCAGTCTGGCATTCACCAGTGTTACCACATCGGTCACTACAACTCTTAATTTCAAGCAAGGAGGGTCCCCTGTTATTCAGCTACGAAATGGCTTCGATGTATGATATAATTTATCACCGGAAAGTCGACAATAAATTATTTTTGTGTGTGTGTGTGTGTGTGTGTGTGTGTGTGTGTGTGTGTGGCTGAGACTATAATTTATAACGGAGTTGACAGTTTGAGAAAAAGGCGAGTATAAGAAGTGTCTATTATTGAAGGTAGTTAAACTCCTTGATGAAAATGGAGTTTTCATAATGTTTTTCGGATTTCGTTCGATATCATATAGACCAATAACTTCTTCTTCTTCTTCTTCTTCTTCTTCTTCTTCTTCTTCTTCTTCTTCTTCTTCTTCTTCTTCTTCCTATTGATACCACCATCATCCTTATCATTACCTTTCTCATACGCTTGATAGACACCAAACATCCGCTCTACCAAAAACCACATATTCTGTCAAAAGGCAAATTCTATTGGAACTCTATTCTATCGCGTCACATACTATAAATTCGCCTCCTGCAGGTGTGTGTGTGTTAGTCCCGAATCGCTCATCTAAAATCCATAGAGGGCTTCCTGGTAGTCCAGCTCATAATAGAAGCCATCCGCCACCCCGAGGGACGTCTCCCGTGAAACGAACCGCGAGCATCCTGCAGGAGAAAAGGCAGACCACTCCTGCGACTCCTTTACAACCCACCTCCGGATGTCTCTCCTGGCGATCCTTCTCCTCTTCCCCGCGGCTGTGGATGAGCGCCGGATAACAACGGGTATCCTGGATAATTATCCTGTCATTAGGCCGTCATTAGTACAGGCACGGGCCACGGCGTTTGGGATCCCCGAACTGGTAATTATTCGAGATATTCTTTTATCGGTGTCGTCTCCAGGCAATGCTCGCTCCGACGATCGACAATAGTCTTTTAGTGGTTTCTTCGCTTCGCTTCCATTAATTAGCGACGCTGGAGTCTTTTTTTATATATAGCTTCTGTGTCTGTCTGTCTGTTATAACTCAGTGATTTATTTAATCTCTAGAATGGCATTTTTTTTACTTTTTTTATGCGGAAGAACTAAATGCAACTATGTCTTTTGTCTGTCCTGGTTTCATTCAGCTCACGGAAAAGGTCGATGTCTTCATCAATGTTGGAGTGTTCATGAATGAATCAGTTCGGGAAACAAAAACAATTCTCGTAACAATGAACAGCGATGCACATAAAAAAAAACGTAAAAAAGAGAACAATAAAAGCTATCGTAACAATAAGCTCAGTAGAAAATAAGAACCAGCTGACAATTACTCTGTCTGGAATGCATACAGAGAATTCACAAATTTCGAGTTCAGACGTCCATGTTTTTTTGTTGTTTTCATAATAATATGAAGAAATTTTCCTTCTTTGACCAAAACTTAAACTACGCAACGTTCAATAAAGTCCTCTATGAATGGTGTCCCTTAAACATATTATTATTATTATAATTATTATTATTATTATTATTATTATTATTATTATTATTTGTGGTGGTGGAGGTAGTAGTGGAATTAATGATGGCAGTGGAAATTATTATTATTATTATTATTATTATTATTATTATTATTATTATTATAATTTATATTATTATTATCAATCATTATTATTATTATTATTATTATTATTATTATTATTATTATTATTATTATTATTATTATTATTATTATTATTATTATTACTACCCAAACTGCAGCTCCAGTTGGAAGGCAGAATACACCTAGCATAGCCTTTGTACCATGGTCTTCCACTGTCTTGGGTTAGAGCTCTCTTGCTTGAGTGTATACTCGGGCACACTATTCTATCTAATTTCTCTTCCTCTTGTTTTGTTAAAGTTTTTTTATAGTTTATATATGAAATATCTATTTTAATACTGTTACTGTGCTTAAAATATTCCATTATTCCTTGTTTCCTTTCCTCACTGGGCTATTTTCCCTGTTAAGGCCCCTGGGTTTATGGCAACCTGTTTTTCCAACTAGGGTTGTAGCTTAGAAAGTAATAATAATAATAATAATAATAATAATAATAATAAGAAGAAGAAGAAGAAGAAGAAGAAGAAGAAGAAGAAGAAGAAACCCCAAAAACCAAAGAACCTAGAACGAAAATCATAATAGAATAGAATAAACTAGATAAAAAACAGATAATAATAATAATAATAATAATAATAATAAGAAGAAGAAGAAGAAGAAGAAGAAGAAGAAGAAGAAGAAGAAGAAGAAGAAGAAGAAGAAGAAGAAACCCCAAAAACCAAAGAACCTAGAACGAAAATCATAATAGAATAGAATAAACTAGATAAAAAACAGATAATAATAATAATAATAATAATAATAATAATAATAATAATAATAAGAAGAAGAAGAAGAAGAAGAAGAAGAAGAAGAAGAAGAAGAAACCCCAAAAACCAAAGAACCTAATACGAAAATCATAATAAAACAGAATACACCAGATAAAAAAAACACATAAACAATCCAAACGAAAAAGGAATAAACTCCAAAATAGCACACAGGTAAGTCGGCTAATTGGTTCAATCTTACGAAGTTCCTGCAATTCAACCAAGAGTCAAAAACATTCAACTACCAGGACGATCGCATTGTTGTTAAGTTTTGCATAACTGACTGGGGTGTGTATGCCTTTCCATAAGGCTGTTATGTCATCTTATGTCGCAAATCTAGCTGATTGCAGTTTGCGGTTCATTAAGATTC
>NC_090737.1:119302872-119427872 GCF_036898095.1 Palaemon carinicauda | reverse complement strand
CAATCGTTTCTAGTACAGTGCAGGACAAAGGCCTCAGACATTTCTTGGTCATGTCTGAGGTTTGTCCATTTTTATCACTACGTCGGCTAATGCGGATTGGTGATAGTGGGAGACTTTGGTCAGCTCGCTCACAGCAAACCAACCTATTGATCATGGCCATACATGAACATTACCACTGCGTATTTTATGTCCCTAGAGATTACAAAAGAAGCAGGGGGAGGAAGAGAAGACGATAGATTGACAAACTAAGAAAATTGACGGAAACTGAATGATATAAAAAGACCATAAACAGGCGTGAGTGGAAGGACATGTCTGAGGCCTTATTCTGCTGTTATATATATATATATATATATATATATATATATATATATATATATATATATATATATATATATATATATATATATATATATATATATAAGTGTGTATATATATGAAGAGAGAGAGAGAGAGAGAGAGAGAGAGAGAGAGGTTATTCACCAATGCGGATTGCCTTTGTATAGGTAGTAGGTTGGCCAGGGCACCAGCCACCCGTTGAGATACTACCGCGAGAGAGTTATGGGGTCCTTTGACTGGCCAGACAGTACTACATTGGATTAATCTCTGGTTACGATTCATTTTCCTTTTGCCTACACAAACACTGAATAGTCTGGTCTATGCTTTTTCCTCTGTCCTCATACACATGACAACACTGACATTACCAAACAATTCTTCTTCACCCAAGGGGTTAACTACTGCAATGTAATTGTTCAGTGGTTACTTTCCTCTTGGTAAGGGTAGAAGAGACTCTTTAGCTATGGTAAGCAGCTCTTCCAGGACACTCCAAAATCAAACCTTTGTTCTCTAGTCTTGGGTAGTGCCATAATCTCTGTACCATGGTCTTCCACTGTCTTGGGTTAGATTTCTCTTACTTGAGGGTACACTCGGGCACACTATTCTATCTTATTTCTCTTCGTCTTGTTTTGTTAAAGTTTATATACTTTCCATAGGAGATATTTATTTCAATGTTGTTACTCTTCTTAAAATATTTTATTTTTCCTCTTTTCCCTTCCTCATTGGCTATTTTCCCTATTGGAGCCCCTGAGCTTATAGCATCCTACTTTTCCAACTAGGGTTGTGGTTTAGCAAGTAATAATAATAATAATAATAATGATAATAATAATAATAATAATAATAATAATAATAATAATAATAATAATAATAATACTCAACAGAATTCTTATCATCCGTATATGGAGCACCTCTAAACATTAATTACTTTTCTAGGTCTACTTTTAAAATACTCCTGAAATAGGCCTACACTCCCTACAAAGGCCTAAAATAACAATCTTCTTAGACAACGAGAGGAATGCACCCAGACCCTTACATGCTACATTTGAACACATGGACTAGTGGCTTTCTAGGCCTAGGCTACCATTTTGTCTATTTTAGTTTCCATAAGACAATCAACTATTAAGCTTCATTATTATTATTATTATTATTATTATTATTATTATTATTATTATTATTATTATTATTAATATTACTTGCTAAGCTACAACCCTAGTTGGAAAAGTAGGGGCTAGGCTCCAACAGGGAAAATAGCCCAGTGAGGAAAGGAAACAAGGAAAAATTTAATTTTTGAGAAGAGTAACAACATTGAAATAAATATCCTATAACTATAAAAGAAAATAATGAAACAAGACAGAAAAGCGTGCCCGAGTGTACCCTCAAGCAAGAGAACTCTAATCTAAGACAGTGGAAGACCATGGTACAGAGGCTATGGCACTACCCAAGACTAGAGAACAATAGTTTGATTTTGGAGTGTCATCCTCCTAGAAGAGCTGGTGACCATAGCTAAAGAGTCTCTTCTACCCTTACCAAGAGGAAAGTGGCCACTGAACAATTATAGTGCAGTAACCTCTTGGGTAAAGAAGAATTGTTTGGTAATCTTTGTGTTGTCAGGTGTATGAGGACAGGGGAGAATGTGTAAAGAATAGGCCAGACTATTCGCTGTGTGTGTGTGTGTAGGAAAGGGAAAATGAATCGTAACCAGAGAGAAGGATCCAAGGTAGTACTGTCTAGCCAGTCAAAAGACCCCATAACTCTCTAGCGGTAGTATCTCAACGAGTGTCTGGTGCCCTGGCCAACCTACCACCTATTGATTTGTCAGAAGCAATAAAATATCTATTTTAAATTGTCCAGATCAAGAAACATGTCAGTAACTAGGACTAGTTTAGATGATATTGTTGAATTTCTGCAGTTGCTTTTGTAATTACAGGATCTATTCATTTCAGCTATTAAGGGTTTATAGATCCATGCTTGATACTGCACTCAAGCATCTATGATTGGATTTATCTCTGTGTCGAGCATTATTGCAGAAATCAGAGCAGGCTGTAGGCCTACCACTTTTTTTTCAGATTCCCTCTTTTAAAAAGGAAGTTAGGATTACATCGGAGATCTTTGCATTGGCAATCTCTCTCTCTCTCTCTCTCTCTCTCTCTCTCTCTCTCTCTCTCTCTCTCTCTCTCTCTCTCTCTCTCTCTCTTTATATATATATATATATATATATATATATATATATATATATATATATATATATATATATATATATATATATATATATATATACACATATATATATATATATATATATATATATATATATATATATATATATATATATATATATATATATATGTGTGTGTGTGTGTGTGTGTGTGTGTGTGTGTGTGTGTGTGCCTATATACAACTCATTTAAAATTCTAGGTGTGATCTTTTATTACAAATCTAATTTTGAGAAGTCTATTAAGTCTATTCCATAAATTGTAAAAAAAAAAAAAATGCTTATTGCGAAAGTCTATTTACAACAAACACATATAGCACAGCAGAAAGGGAGGGAAATAGGAGCGGTAAAAGAAAACAAAAAAGCTATTTGGTCGTCTGTTCGCCATTTAGAGGTATTTATGGGTAAACCAATTTTCGTTGACCTCTACTGGACGCATCCCATTTTTCATGAGGACCGACACGCGCCTCTCACGATAACTACAAAAAAAAAAAAAATAATAATAATAATAATGACATGTACTGTACGTGTAAGGTACGCACGTAATATTAACGTGAAGCAAAGCCCCATCCTGTTTGTTGCATTACTTATAGAATATTCTACTTGATAATTTAACAAATATATGGACAAACAATCAAGGTCTAGTATATAGGTCTAACAATCCTTGCAAGCAACCAAATACGTTCATAAGAAATCCAGGTCTCAGATTTACTATCTTGTAAAATATCAGATGTCCTCATTATGGGAATATGAAAATAAATAAATAATAGCGCAACTCCTCTTTGCTCCTATAATTGCGATACCAAGCAACAGTTAAACCAGCACACGAAGAGTGTTATAAAAAAAAAAAAAAAAGGTAAATATTGCTCATCACTCCCATGACACAACCCCCTACCACTCTCTCCTCCACCGATTATAGCATTTTATGATCACCCATTACCACTGAATCCCCCAGGGTCACCCCCCCCCCCTCTTGCTTGACCCCTGCAATCCCCCCACCCAAACAACATTCCATGCTCGTGTGAGAAAAAAAATAGCCAAACGACCAACTGATCAGTGTATGTGACAGTTGCACCGACAGAATCGTCGATGGGCAAATTATATAACATGAAAGCATTATGGGAAATAATTTGTTTGGAGGGCCACACCCAGCCAGCCACCTACTGTACTACTGGGCTGACACGGTGACGGGCAGGATTGCCAGGTTTTCTAAATGAGAAAAGGTCAATTTCTAATCAACAGAGGCTTTAAAAGGTCAATCCATTAATAGAAAAAGGTAAAAAATATAGTATTTAAGGCTCGGCTTTTTTCATATTACTAAAGGCCAACCTATTTAAATACAAAAGGTCAAATTTGAGTTTTTTTTTGGCCGGAAAAAAGGCCAAACTGGCAACCCTAGTGACGGGTGGCGTTCCCACGACTCATCCTTTTTTCGTGTGACGAGGATGGTGATGAACTGATGATCACGGCCACTCCGATTGTCTGCGCTGCCACCTGTACGTCTCTATAGGAAACGGGGTTCCCCGTATGTGGGGGGGGGAGGGGGTGTCTAAGTGAGGTTGGCGTCTGCCAGCTCTTCATTCTTTGCCTCTTTTTTGTGCGTTTATCGTCGAATTTTCGTTTATCCGCTGACTAGCGTAATCTGTATAGACCGTGTTTAGGACAACCATCAAACCGGTGCAACGGAGTGATCATGGCGTGAGTTCTGGGTCTTTTTCATAATTAGCCTTAAGCTCACGTACAGATTCTGATATGTTTATGAGCTTATTTAAGGGATTGATGGCTTGATGCATGTATTATATTCAATTGTTAATCGAAAACAGTTGTAGGCTACGTTTGATTTGGGTGTATCAACTTAGTGGACATGGTAACGAATCGTTTTCTTCCTTTACCCATTTCCCCACTGTTTCCTTTCAGCTCTTTCACACATGTCTCTTGAAGAGGAATTGCGATGAAACCCTCTCTAAAATAAGGTAAAGTTATTATCATACCATGTCAGGGCAGAAAAGTAACATATCAGCAATTTACTTCCTATCTGAAGAAATGTTTAAGAGCCTTTAGTACCAAATTCGCCATGCAGCTGGTCTCAGGTTCAGTGAATAGAAATCAAATGTAGTTATATTCAAACATGTTCCATGCACTTTTGTCGGGCATGGAAAGAAGTTTAGAACTGTTTAGTCTGTTGTTATTATTATTATTATTATTATTATTATTATTCCGCCAAGGAGATTATGCGATCGAGGCGGTATATTTATTTGTCTGTGTCTGTGGACAGGGTTCCTTCAAAACTGCCTGCCAGATTTTGATGAAATTTTCACCGAAGATAGACTTTGTGTCATGAACGACCCCATTGATTTTATTTTTGTAGCTGATCCGGATCCGGATTCCAGATCCGGATGTACATCTTTCGTGTGTCTGTGGACAGGATTGCGTCAAAGATATTAGACGGATTTTGACGAAATTTTCACCCCAAATAGATTTTAGGTCTTGGATTCCCCCATTATTTTTATTTTGGAGATAATCCGGATCCGGATTCTAGATCCGGATTTCCATTTTTCGCTATTTTAAAGATAACGCCAAAACTACTCGATGGATTTTGACGAAATTATCACCACAGATCTTAGATCATGGACGACCCCATTAAATTTTGGAGATGATCCAGATCCAGATTCTAGTTTATTTATCTATTTATCTGTCTGTGGATAGATCTTAGGTCATGGACGACCCCAGCGAGTTTTAGAGATGATCCGGATCCGGATTTGCATTTTTCGCCATTTTAAAGGTAGCGTCTAAACTGCTCAATAGATTTTGACAAAACTTTAACCAATGTTAGATCTTAGGCTATGGATGACTCTCATTGATATTCTTATTTTGGAGGTGACCCTGATCCAGATTCTAGATCCGGATTAGCATTTTTCGCCATTTTAAAGATAACGTCAAAATAACTCGACGGATTTTGACGAAATTTTGACCAAGGAGAGATCTTAGGTCATGGACGACCGCATTAAATTTTGGAGAGGATCCGGATCCAGATTCTAGTTTATTTATTTATTTATCTGTGTACAGGATTACCTCGAAACTACAGAACGGATTTTGACGAAAATTTCACTACAGATAAATCTTACGACATGGACGACCCCATTACATTTTGGAGACGATCCAGATCCGGATTAGCATTTTTCGCCATTTTAAAGGTAACGTCTAAACTGCTCAATAGATGTTGACAAAACTTTAACCAATGTTAGATCTTGGGCCATGGACGACTCTCATTGATATTCTTATTTTGGAGGTGATCCTGATGCTGACCCAGATTCTAGATCCGGATTAGCATTTTTCGCCATTTTAAAGCTAACGTCAAAACAACTCGGCGGATTTTGACGAAATTTTGACCAAGGAGGGATCTTAGGTCATGGACGACTCCCTTATATTTTGGAGATGATCCGGAGTCTTGTTTATCTATTAATTGTCTGTATCTGTGGACAGGATTACGTCAAAACTACTCGACGGATTTGGACAAAAGTTACACCAAGGATGGATTTAAGGTCATGGACATCCCCATTGAATATTAGAGATGATCCAGATCCGGTATTTGCATTTTTCCCAACTTTAAAGATAACTTCATAACAAATTGGCAGATTTTGACAAAATTTCCACCACAGATAGATCTAAGGCAATGGACGACTCCATTAACCATTAGAGGAAGTCAGGAATTTCTGATTGCTCTTATTATTATTATTATTATTATTATTATTATTATTATTATTGTTATTTTATTATTATTATCATTATTATGAGTATTATTATTATTATTATTATTATTATTATTATTGTTATTTTATTATTATTATCATTATTATGAGTATTATTATTATTATTATTATTATTATTATTATTATTATTATTATGTAGATTTGTACTTCTGTACCAAAGGATATTTCATCGTAAAAGAAATCCATTTTCTCTCCTTCCATAGTCAAATAATTTCATCTTTCTAACTGCATTCGTCCTTTACCCGATGACGTAGAGCTTGTACCTTATGCATCAAAGGATATTTTCATCCTCAAAAAAATCCTTTTTCTCTCCTTCTATCATAATCCATCACCTTGATCCTTCCAGCTGAGTCCACCTTTTATCCTATGATGTAGACCTTGTATTTCTGCATCAAAGGATATTTCCTACTAACAATTTTTTTTTTTTTTTTTTTTTTTTTTTTTTTTTTTTTTTTTTTTTTTTTTTTTTTTTTTCCCACAGTCCAACTTGATCCTTCCAGCTGAGTCCACCTTTTATCCTATGATGTGGACCTTATGCTTCTACATTAAAGGATATTTTCTGATATTTTTTTTCTCACCCTTCATAGTCTTTAAAGGTAGTATGTTGGCCGGGGCACCAACCACCCGTTGAAATACTACTGCTAGAGAGTTATTATTATTATTATTATTATTATTATTATTATTATTATTATTATTATTTGCTACGCTACAAGTATGCTATAATCCCAGGGCCCCAACAGGGAAAATAGCCCATTGAGGAAAGGACACAAGGAAACAAAATGTTTCAAGAACAGTAACAACATTGAAATAAATATTTCCTATATAAACTATAAAAACTTTAACAAAACAAGAGGAAGAGAAATTAGAATAATGTGCTTGAGTGTACCCTCAAGCAAGAGAACTCTAACCTAAAACAGTGGAAGACAATAGTACAGAGGCTATGGTACCATCCAAGACTAAAGAACAATGGTTTGATTTTGGAGTGTCCTCCTAGAAGAGGAAATAAGTTGAAATTATAAAAAAAAAACCTATGAAATTAGAAAAAAATCTATCCTGGTTTCCTCACTAAACGACCTGGAACTGACATCGTCAACATAGTTCGTGATGCCAGCATATGTGGACACCTTTGAGTAATTACTCCATTTTTAATTTATATATTTTGAATATATATCAAACGAAAGCTGGCATCACTAATTTCTGTTTGGTTGACTATGCTGACGTTGTCAGTTCCAGGTCGTTTAGTGAGGAAACCAGGCTATTTTTTTTTTTTTTTTATAATTCTATAGTTTTTTTATAATTTCATCTTTTCCAATGTGGTGAATTGTTTTAAACTATGAAAAATTAATAGAGGATAACAACAGTTTTGCATAATTTGGCAGTATATGGAGAGCGTGGTCATATAAACAAATACTTTGTATTTCTATTTTTTTTATCAATTTTTATGGTTTTTTTATTTTTTATTTTTTTTTCATTTTTTTAGATTTTCAAAGTCTGTCAACGTCATCCCTCCAAATGAGTCCATCCTTTACCTTTGCTGCGGTTTCTGTCTTTTTGGGGTGGTTTACTTTTTATATTTAATTTTTTTTAGTATTGATATTTTTTGTATTTTTTAGTTTTTATATTTTTATATTTTCTTCAATTTTTTTGTATTTTTTTTTTTTTTTTTTTTTTTTTTTTTTTTTTTTTTTTTTTTTTTTTTTTTTAGATTATCATAGTCTATCAACGCCATCCCTCCAACTGAGTCCATCCTTTACCTTTGCTGCGGTTTCTTTTTAGTTTGGGGGCTGGGGGTTAGTTTATTTTTTTATTTATATATATATATATATATATATATATATATATATATATATATATATATATATATATATATATATATATATATATATATATATATATATATATATATACATATATATATATATATATATATATATATATATATATATATATATATATATATATATATATATATATATGTGTGTGTGTGTGTGTGTGTGTGTGTGTGTGTGTATCTGTTTATGTGCTCCAATAAAGTTCTAAAATCTGTCTTTTGGTCCAAATCTGCTTTTTCTAGTCTTACTTGATATTTGATTATTCACTTACCAACACAAATACAATCTCAGGAGATGAGGGGTAAAATAAGCACCGTGTGGTTTCTTTTCTATACTAACATACTTGGAAATAATTTCTTAGAAATATAAGTATTTAAGAATAGGCTGCACTTAGGCAACAAAAACCAATTTAATTTGGGTGGGGAGAGTCCGTAGAGTTTCTAGTTTCTTCTTTGACCGGATCTTCGTTCCCTCTCTTGCTATACAGTAGTTCTATCGGGTTGGTTCTCTCTGTCCAAGGTTTCTTGTTTCTTCTTTGACCGGACCTCATGTTCTAAGCATCTAAGGGTTTAGTAAGGCTCTAAGCTTCTGATGCATAAGTTAATCCTGGCAAGACCATCCTATTAAATACTTTTTCTTTTCATTTGACTTTTCAGAATCTCATTTGTTTACCAAAAGTTCTCCATGCCATGCTTATCCTTCTTTTAATTTCGGTCTCGTGTACTGGGGAAATACTGTCTACCCTAAGTAGGCTACATATATTCATTGACAATCTCTAGATGTTCGTCCAAATCCCTTATTTATTTCTTTACATCATTATCTTAGTTTTACTCATATTCACTTTCAGTCCTACATTTCTACTTTCTCTTTTTTCAAATCTTCTGTCACCTTTTACAGTTCCTCCCATGATTCACTAAACAGAACTATGCCATCTGCAAATCTTAAGTTTTTAATACATATATATATATATATATATATATATATATATATATATATATATATATATATATATATATATATATATATGTGTGTGTGTGTGTGTGTGTATAAATATATATATATATATATATATATATATATATATATATATATATATATATATATATATATATATATATATATATATATATATATATATATATATATATATATATATATAATATGCATTAATATTGTATGTGTGTATGTTAAGAGAGAGAGAGAGAGAGAGAGAGAGAGAGAGAGAGAGAGAGAGAGAGAGAGAGAGAGAGAGAGATTGTACTCCCTTCAACATGTATGAATTGGTAGCCTACATTCGGTAACTCATAGCCTTTTAAGTCATCGTGAAAAAACTCACGATAAACATTGCCATCTCTCATTACCACTATATGACCCTCCCTCTAACTCTTATTGTTCTTTCATTGTTCGTAGCAGGTGTGGGGTTGCGATGTTCATTTGTCAATTTCGAGGGGTAAACGATGTGAAATGGAGAGAGTAAGAAGACAGAGGGGAAGCCAGGTAATGATACGCAGAGGAAAATGAACGAGTGTAAGCTGGGATCTTTGAAATCTGACAAGAAAAGAGAAAGATTTACAGATACGCATTAACAGTATAGACTCATAAACAACGTCTCTCTCTCTCTCTCTCTCTCTCTCTCTCTCTCTCTCTCTCTCTCTCTCTCTCTCTCTCTCTGCTGTGTACAAATTGCTTTAATGATTTACCAGATCATCCAACTGATTCCTCTTTGCCCATCGCCACCGTTACAACTTACGAGCAGTTGGTAAGTCGCGTGATTCGGGAAAATCGAGGTAGGGAGAGGTACTGTACTGGTGAGCTTACCTAGATTGAGGCTTTTATAATAAAGAAGATTTACGGGACGGATAGCAAAGTGCTCGCTTATCATTGTTATGATGGCCGCGTTGCTAGCAATTGTTGGCGATAGTTTTGTATCTACGATAGTTTTTTTTCTGTTTCATAAGTCCCAAATGAACATTTAAAAGATATATAAATAAGTATGAAGTGGCTAAAAACAAAATTAAATGATTGATCAATGTTAGGTCATATAATACCGTCAAATGACAGATTTTAGACAGACTTTGTCAGGAAAGAACGGCACTAAAGAGGGTCAATCGATGATCATGGTGCGTGCAATACATTATTCATCTTTGGTATTAATGGCACTTACCTTCCCCCTCATAATGATATTATGGATGTTTATGAAAAGGTTTCTAGAGTGGTTTATGCTTCAGTGCACCATACTACGGGAATTGGTCAGTAAAATACGATTTACATATTACAAGTTGACATCATCGTCCTCAAGCGTCAATGACCTCAGATGTCAGGATGCCTGAAAACTTTGAATCAATCAATCAATCAATCATCGTCCTCAAAATTTGAAAGTAGATAAATATAACAAATGAAAAATTGACAAGAAAATCCTTGATAAAATAATATGAAAATCTTGAATCCTATTTAATTCTTTGAGGATAAGAGGTCCTCATAAGATGCGTCCCCATGTTAGAAAATGTCGCTGCAGAGGTCATTTCGCCTAAAAGTTGTGATCAATCGAAACTCTGTAATAAGAATAGTTGACCATAGCATCAGATCAGTTAAGTCTCTTCAACATCAGTGAATGAATATCTTCAAGAAGAATTTATACAAAGGACCTGTTTCAAAAAGCAATCAACGTAATAAACAATTGACCATTTTATTCTGACCAACATTAAGATTAGACATATCTCCACACGAGCTACTGCTATTTTATAAGTTATTACCTGAAGATGAATGTAATACTTAAGGTTTTGCTAGTGTAAAGATACTGGATTATCATCATCATCATCATCATCTTCTTCTTCTTCTTCTTCTTCTTCTTCTTCTTCTTCTTCTTCTTCTTCTTCTATTAAACACAACATACTTAAGTCGCCGAAACGCAAGTATTATTAAATACTGGTATGTGTCGGATATAGGCATCGTATGCATTTCTTATGTATACTTTATACATACATATATATACCAAGGCACTTTCCCCAATTTTAGGGGTTAGCTGACATCAAAACAAATGAAAAAAGGGGACCTTTCCTCTCTACGTTCCTCCCAGCTTGACAAGGGACTCAACCGAGTTCGGCTGGTACTACTTTATACTTTACACTTTACATTTTCTAATTTTCTTTAAGTGGTCTTACTCCACCGAAGGTATGCTGCAGGACCCACAAACGTCTTTTTATTATTTACACATAAACTGATACCTTATATGAATCCTGCATTGCAGCCTATATTGATTGTTAATTCTACGCTATCATAACGGTAAAAAAAAGAAATAACTTGAGTTTTGAAGTCATGTTTTAACATCATTATCTTTAACATTACTAGTTTACTGAAATATGCAAAGGCTGATTACACTGGTAAACTAGAAAAGCCCTCTGAGGGTGAAGACCTCCACCACGGCAGCTTATTTCTCGAAACCAGCCTGCCTTTCCCAGAATCAATTTAGACCGTAGGCTATTTGAAGTCTGTGTGACAACCATGTGCGAACTTGGGGTTAAGGTTAGAGTTAACTCGGTTGACCTTTTGCTCGATCTTGGCCTTTGACCTAGGACTTTCAAAAATTTAATCAATTCTATGTCACAATATAACTAATTCCTGAAAGTTTCACTTTGAGTATATATAATTCTTGAATAGTTATTTAGTTACTTAGAAAGAATCGAAGCATTGTCAGATAACCTGTCAATATACTGACAATTATATTCTACGGAGACAGCTATTTGCTTTGTTGTAAATGACATGGAACAGAAATAAAATAAAAGGAAAAGAGAGTTTATGGTGGCTGGTAAAAAAAAAAAAAAAATCTTAAGAAACTGGGGTAACATCAAAATGAATATTGATAATAACTTGGTCCCGATAAAGTTCGTGACCTTGACTGTAATTTTATCTCAATTCTCAAATAAATAATGTCGTAAGCATCGCTGGATTTCATATTTGAAATATTTTGTAAAGAAGTTTCCGGATTAATTTTCTGTCAAGCGACTTGTGATAAACTGTGCTATTACCAGGATTGACTATTGTAACTTCATCCACTACAATCTACCCAAAGTGCAACTTGAGACATTACAAAACATAATAAACAGGAGCAAGATAGATAAAATGTCTCTGCTCGAGAGAGGATGAGTGTGCCCATAAACTAATTGAATTACAGTGGCTTCCCATTAAAGCTAAAATAGAGTTAAGATAGGTGCAATAACCCATCAAGCTAGAACCGGATGTCCAAAATATCTAAGAGAATTGCTGCAACATCGTGCAGCCAACAAATCGTGTCGACACGAGAATAGATACAGATGGTTTCAAATTATTGGAGCCAAGACGTATGTCTACTGTAGATTGTAGAGCTATCAAATAAGTGGCTCCAAGACAAGCTTCAACTATACATCCAAATGGTTAAAGATATTAAGGTTTTCAAGAAGAAACTGAAGACTTTCTTGTTTACTAAGTGCTTCGATAATAAGGATTAACAATAAACACGCAATATGCTTTGCGATACGCTAAATATCTAAGAATGTATACGACAATCAGGTCTGGTCGTCCCCTGTGTGATAAGACCAGGAAAATAGCCTGCAAACGAGAAACACATTAAATTCGCTCTGCCACTGGATCCCAGGCTCAGGACAATTCCTCTATTTGTGTATTTTTGTCCAACGAATATCACTCATATTAGTTGGTACATTAAAGGAGGAAAATTCTATTTTTGTATTGATGGTAATTTTCCTCTACAACTTCAAGTACAGCCTACTTCGCGAAGTACCGCAGTCTAGTACTGAAGATACATCATCATCATTATCATCTCCTACTTCCCGCTTCATAGCCCTCAGCCATATAGGCCTGGGTCTTCCAACTCTCCTAGTGCCTTGTGGAGCCCAGCTGAACGATTTGTGAACTAATCTCTCTTGGGGAGTACGAAGAGCATGCCCAAACCATCTCAATTTACCCATCACCATGATTTCTTCCACATATGGCACTCAAGTAATCTCTCTTACAGTTTCATTTCCAATCCTGTCCTGCCATTTAACTTCCAATATCCTTCTGAGGGTTTTGTTTTCAAATCAACTAAATCTATTGGAGATTGTTTCATTGCCATAGCATGACTCATGTCTATATAGTAACACAGATCTCACTAATCTAATATATAACCTGATTCTTATATGTAATTTCAGGTGATATGATTCACAAATTTTACTTAGCCTAGCCATTGTCTGATTTTTCTTTTTTTTTAATCTTTCACTAAACTCTAATTCTAAAGACCCTGTTTTGGAGCTCAAAGTTCCTAAATACTTAAATGATTCTACCTCATTAATCCTTTCTCCTTCCAGTGATATTTCATCTTCCATTGCATACTCCGTCCTCATCGTTTTTGTCATCCCTCTAGATATCATCAGCCTAACTTCGTGTGATATTCCATGCATTCTGGTAAGCAAGCATTGCAAATCCTGTGGTGTTCTGCTAACAAGGACAGTAACATCAGCATACTCTAGTTCTTCTAAATTCCTATCACCAATCCAGTCCAATCCTTCTCCACCATCTCTGACTATTCTACGCATTACAAAATCCATGAGGAGGATAAATAACTTTGGTGACAACACATTCCCTAGGAGTACTCCTCTGTTCACTGGAAACTCATTTGATAAGAGCCCTTTAATATTAACTTTGCACTTGCTATGCTCATGAGCAGACTTAATCAAATTCACATATTTATGAGGAATTCCATAATAACGCGTGACTCTCCACAAAATTGGCCGGGGCTTTTTCATAGTCCACAAATGCCATCAAAAGGAGATTTCTATATTCTACGCATTGCCGTACAACATGTCTCAAAATGAAAATCTGGTCAGTGAAACTTCTACCTTTTCTAAATCCTGCTTTTTCATCTCTCAGCTTTTCATCAATCTTTCTCTCCAGTCTCTTCAGAATAAGCATACTATATATTTTCATAACAACTGACGTAAGTGCTATGCTTCTGTAATCATTGCAATTAGTCAGGTCTCGCCCCCCCCCCCTTTTTTTTTTTTTTTTTTTTGCTATTTTCACCAACACTCCTAACTCCCATTCAGCAGGCTTTACCTCTTCGTGCCACATTCTACTAAATAATCTTGTAATTAGTCTGGGAGTCACTTCATTTTCAGCCAGTATCATCTCGGCAGTTATTCCATCGTATCCCGGGGCTTTCCATCTCTTTAGTCGTATTTTAGGATAGCTTCGACTTCAAACACACTGAATTCCTTCATGGACACCTCAAGGTTTTCATGAGCTTCAGGTATTTCAATAAAACTATTCCCTTCATATCTCCTATTCATAACCTCACTAAAATGTCCCATCTAACGTTTGTCTTTCGTCACATTCTATTGCTACAACAGAACCATCTCTCTTTTTGATGGGTATATGCTTCTTTGTCCCAGTCGAGATATCATTGATAATTCTATGAGCAATTCTTACAACATAGCCCCTTCCTGAATTCATAGCTTTGTCAGCCTCATCTTCTTTATTGTCTAAATATTCTCTCCAGTCATTCCTGGCTTTTCTTTTGACCTCATTGTCAATACTGGAATGAAAATTATAAGGTAGAGCGTGTTAAGGCACTCTCTACTTTCAGTATTGTAAATTGTATAAAAGAAATAATATTGAATATAGCTGTATTTAAAACATAACTAAGCTACAATGAAATAGTTTATATTTCATTTTTTCTCTCATCCACACCGTTCCATTAACTCACATGGGAGGCATTCCTTACACAGAAACACATAAGTATCTAATGTAACCATAAAAAACTTGTATATTTGATATAAAAATGATTTTATACATAAGAAGAATATTATATAAAGGATTTTTTAAAGTTATCTTACGGTAAAATTTTCACTGCTATAAGAAATTTATAAGAAACATTGCTACATAACTCCTTACGCGTTCCATCGAATTAGGGCTCGTGCGAGTTTTGCTTTATGCCAAAATATGTGAATCTTTGGCAAACGATATACAATAAATAGCATAGTAATAAAAATTAAATCCAAACTCAAAATGTAATGTATGAAATTTTTTATGCTCATATCTATATATCAAATTTGGGATAAAAAAGAACTTTTCTCTATACGATAATTTATAAGTCTACTCACGAATTTATATACAGAAGGAATATTGAATTGAATAGTATTTATGAACATAATATTGATACATATATATACTATTTTGTAAATATTTTAGGCAAAATATTCTAAAGTTGCAATATTATCATAGAAAACACTGCTACATAGCTCTTCTTGAACAGCGTTGCGAGTGGAGTTTTGTTTGTGTGTGTCATACTCATACAACCACAACAAGAAAACCTTTAGTACACTACCATGGAGAAGTTAAAGCAACATTTTAGTAAAATACGAGTCCCTATGGGAGGTGATAAAGTGTACAAAGATGAATGTATGTTTTCGTTTGACACCCCGGTAAGTATAATGACCAAAATGTGCAAAGGGGTGATTAATTTTTTAGGCGACTCTAGACTATCCCGCCTATCCTAGCCTGTTCCGTTATTACGTATTTTACCTGTTTTATTTTACGCATTTTGTCTAATATAGTCGGCTCTATGGCCATAATTTAACCTATTACCAAAAACTGGAAGGGATTAATTGTTCGGGTTTTAGCTATATCACATTGATAGCCTAGGTCAGGTTAGATGTTCCATTTTAAAGGCCGCTCATGAATGGCAGAGGTAAGGGACAATGACACTGCCTTAGCAGGACAATTCCCTTGAGACTGATTAGTGCCCAAGCCTCCTATCCACCTAAGCTATGACCAAGGAGGGCCAGGAAATGGCTGCCGATGACTCGGAATATAGACCTGTAGGCTACCCCAAACCCCCCATCCTTAGCTCACAATAATAGTGAGGTTGCAGACGCTACAGGAAACTATGGAGTTTAAGCGAGTCTTGAACCCCAGTCCAGCAGATCACAAGGCAGAGAATGTTCCAATAGGCTTTCATAACCATAGACTCCTATTCTGGGACATCAGATCCTAGTCTGGTGTATCCAAGGAAGGCTAGTTAGACGTATGATAGTCTGAATTATATATTAAGGGAAGCTGCAAGGTGTATGTATCATAGCGGCCACTGCAAATATGATTACGGTTAACTTGGAATACGGCAGTGTAACGGGGGTTGCAGGGCATCCCCCCCTTAGGTAAGTAGGTAAGGGCATGGCTTGTAGGTTAGGTTAGGGGGAAAGTTTAGGTTAGTTGATGTCCAATTTTAATCCACATGGGAGGAGCTGGCCGCTGATATACAAAGGCTCCGAAACTGCTTGCCTACCAGTCAAAATACCCACATTGTGGTAAACATTTATTGCATTACCTGTATCACAAGACCAAAGTTACCCAGGACCAGAAATTGGGAAAACATCAACTAGCATTTAGCACTAGTGTGAACAAACTTAAAACTGCATGTAGACTTCTTATACCACCTTTGTTCGGAATGTGGATCGAACTAGCGAATAACTTACCTGATTAAAGTCAAATGCTTCAATTTAATTGTTGTGTGAATTGAAAGATAAATTGTTTATTGATCATCAATTATATAATTATTTATAGCCTTGACAACTGCTTTTTTTGTTTTAGAAAGTGCAGGTAGAGGGAAGATACCTGTAGATAAATTGTTTAGCTTGTTTGCCTCTGCATTCTGTAAGGACAACTCTTATTAAAAAGAGGGCTACATGTAGTTTTCCGATTATCGATTTTTCAGAGGTATATTCAATTAGGCCTGTTAGTTCCAATTTCATAACAAATATTTTAAAACAGTTTTACCTCTTAGCTTAGAATGCCATGTCCCTGCACTTACCAGAACTGATTAGCATGCTGTGTTCTTATTCACTGAACATCTTAATATCTGAACGGAGGATGGATAAATATGTACCCACAAGGCTTGCTGATATACCAACGTCATAGTGGAAGATACAAATTTTTTTTAAGTGTTACGAAAAAAAAATTATTACTCCATATAGATCCTATAGGCTGAGATTTTTCATATTGTTTTTCAATTTCTTGCATCTTGAAGGTCTTATAGCCCTGTCCCAATGTTCTTCAAAGTGGAAAAATAGCTTACCCTTTAAAATGAAATAGGAAATCTCCATAAACAGATAAATTTCAGGCTTCAACATCTGTAATGTAAATAACATCTTTCCTCGCTTTATCTTATAGGAGGTGTAACCCTGTAATTTTGGACGTTTTGATTTTATGTTTTTACCTAGACACTTGTTTAATTTTTAGATGTCTGGTCACAATTGACAAATGTTTTTCTCCACCATATATTGCAGTTAGTCAAGAATTTTGAATAGGGCTACCTGTAGATTAGTTTGTTCTACTCGAATACCAACCTCCACCTGTTGATAGGATATTGATTCAAGTGCCGCTGGAACTTGGCAGTTGGAAACTTATTAATGAAGTGTCGGTAGTTACCGGCCAATGTTGGTAGTTACAGTACCGCCCGCCCACTACTGCCAGTACACTCGAGTCCCTTTGCCTCCTGCCGCTGAATAACACACACGTTAAATAGGCTTCTTTTAAAACTTGGCTTTTGAAATTTTCTTTCTTAACTCCTGAATAAGTATCTTGTTCCTGTTAACTACGCTGTGCTATGCCTTTTGACTTAATCCTTAGAAAGAGAATAAACTTAAGCTTCTCATGACATTGTCATTGGGTTTGAACTTGAGCGGCTGGCTAATATTCCGCCCTTGAGTCAGACTTCATTGATTGTGTAACCACTCCTTACGAATACGAAAGAAGATGGTTTCGGGAGGGAACAGTTCTTCTTAAAAAAAGAGACAATAGTCCTCCTATGTTTGGTGCATGCACTCGTGAGTAATATGTGTCCGAGCGCACAGGGGTCTTGGTCTCCGCACCGTCATTTACCCAGGAACACGCTGCTTCTCGCATGTAATTTTCTCCGACTAGATTGAAAAACCCTGCCTTGCCAGATCTTGTATGGCCTCAGCGCACTCCTGATAAGCACACACAACCAATCTCTCAATAAGCTCACACAACCACTCTCATACTAGCACCCTTAACATTAGCAAGCCTAGCGTCTGAATGCCGACAACACCCTAACATCTCACTACACCAAAAAAGGTAAAATGTAAAGAATGAACTGGGCAGTGGGCACCACCCCTTGATTTTGTACTGGGCAAGGTGACACAGCTAGTACCTTAGGATATCCTAATACTGTAATATATATTGAGTATACTATCTCACTTTCACTGGTACTCTGTACAGTACTGAGTTCTAAATAAATAAAGCAGTATACTTTCCAGGCAAGATTTTTTTTTCCCTGGATCAACATGGTGATCACTAGACTCTAACATTCACTGTCTAGTACAGTATTGCACAGGTTAACCATAACCTGATCCCTGCTGGGTGCAGGTTGCTGTTACTCTGTAAAAACAAAGAAAGGGGTTATGAGACAAAGGAGATGGACATGAGCTCAATAGGTTGCAGAAAATAAAAACAAAATTTTAAAAAAATACTTGAAATAATTTGTATTTCCCCTAACTATTTTTTTTCACAAGTGCGCGTTCAATGATTGCAAAGCTAGCGATGATGACTGGTGAGCATTTGAAATCCTGTACTCGTTTGGCCCCCTCTTATTCCCTTCCCAGATGGACAGAAGATAGACGATAAAAAAGCGCACTTGGGCGAAACTTCCTCTTGCATTTGGCCAAGATCATAATGCTTTTTCAATGAAAGGAAACTACTCTTGTACGTATGAGTGTTTGTTAATACCTCTAAGTGCACTCTGTCTAGGCACGTAGTCAGCTGACTTTGTACACTCTGCCGGTCAGAAGAAAACAGGGCTGCTGCTCTTCCTTTTTCCCTATTAGAAGATTAGTATTTGGTAGGAGTTTCATGAATTACTCCTACTGTTTCACTCCCTGTGGGAGAAACAGTGTTACCCAATCTTTCACCAAAGGCAAAGTAAGAGATGACAAGACCTCGCTACTTGCTACTTTTTAATCAAAGTTGTCTGTAATTGTGCTTTTTAGGAGAGTGCCACCACACATGCTTGCAATTGCTTATCCGCCGGAGCGCCATTTCACCTGTTTGCACGCCCATTGAAGCGATACAGAATTAGGCATTTACTAAGTGTGCACACACTCTTAAGAGAGCGCCATCTTACCTATTGGTGATCACATGACGTGGCCTTAACTGCCATTGGTCACGCACCATCTAACCTGCTTACAATCGATCGCAAACCATCTCGCTCGTCAGTGATGACGCACCATCTCACATTCTCGCAATTGATCACGCACCCACTCACCTGCTTGCTAAGCGCGCTCCTCTGGGAGCACCTCCACTGTCATTCTCATTTTTATTTTTGGTCTTATAGTAGGGAGATGGCCTATCTATTCACACTCATTCGTCTAAGTAGAACTGTCTCATACTGGTGCGTTCCTTTCGATTCGCTCACAAGCTTGCTTCTGGTCTCAATGTGCTCTCACCCCTTTATGAAACAAAGCCGTTGGAAACTCACCAATTCCGTACTCCTTGTCCTCGATGAGGGTGTTAACGACCTTGGCGAAGCCCCTAGACTGCTGATTAAAGGCAGGAAAGCGGCAATAAACTGGCTGTGCCGCACTCCCCATGGTTCAAGACAAATACTAAAACTCCTCTGATCTGAGCTGGCTAAGGAGGCATTCAACATGGTCGTTATGCAGGTTTGTTCCGTAACCGAAATAAAAACCATGCTATTTACATAGGGGTTACTTTCGGTGTTGCTGAAAATGACGAGCCATTAGATTTTAACGAGGGTTAACTACCCCCGCACTAGTTAGCAAGGGGGTAGGGGAAGGGGTAGCTTGCTACCCCTCCCCCCACACACCGGTGAATTGTCTCACTTCACTTTTAGCTCGGACGATGAGCAGACGTGTCTGTCGTTCGTCCTCGCTTTTGACAGCCTTAATTTGTAGTGAGTGCAGGGAGTGGTCTACCTCCCAGTGGGAGAGGTTTGCCCGGCGGCGTAAGAAGTCCAAGAGAGACCTTTCTCCTTCAAGGGCTGCCTTGAAGAAGGAAGGCTCCAAGGACTCTTTTTCTGCCGCCCAAACCTTCTCCGAAGCTCCCACACGGTCGGTCTCTCGTGAGAGGCCGTCGAGTGGTAGCGCAGGCCTTTGTTCTGTTTCCCGACCTCGGGATGCGGGAGAGGGCGTTGCCTCCCATAGCGGGGCAGCTCCCCCTCCTCCTCCGGGGGATGATTTTGATTCTCATTACGATGATGACCATGCTGTGTCTAATGATGATCTCTTTCAGCTTTGGGCTTCCTTGGGCTTAAGGGCTTGCCCTCCAAGGAAGCCCTGTTTGACCTGATCCAGTTGGGGGCTGCTGTCAAGCAATCGCCGGTAATAGCAGAGGTAGACCCTCTGTGTATTGTCGACGTGGTTGTGGCAGAGGCTTCCGACGGGTCTGGTCAAACCTCTGCTGCTGTTGCTGTTGCGGACGTTGCTGAAGGCTCAGCCTCCCCTTCCGAACATCCTTCGAGGGGGAAGTTGAGTCCCACGGTCTCTCCTGCGGGTGCGTCTCCTCCTCGGGGGAGCGCCTTCGCCGTAAGGCTCGTCCTCCTCTTCACCGTAGGGGCCTTCCTTCTCCCTACAAGGGAGTTAAGAGGTGCCTCTTCGGGTCGTCTTCGCCGCCTTCCCCTGCAGAGGATTCATCTCGTCGGGAGCAGACCGTAGCAGCCACGTCCTTGGACCTCTCCGCAGATCACTCATGATCTCCTACGCCTGCCAGACCTTCCTGTCCTTCTGGCCTACCTTCACCCCTGGATGCAGATGCGCAGCAGGCGCCTTCTCACCCCATCACCCGATGGGCACCGGTCCCTTCGGGGCATAGGGATGTCTCCCACGGTGTGGGTAAATCCCTTGCGCGTCAGGTTTCCCCTACGCGCTCAGCAGTAGCGCACATACGCTCTCCTGAGCTGCAGCCTTCAGACTCGCCTCGCCAGCGCTCTCCTGCTCACCAGCGCTTGCCTTCTCGCCAACTCTCTCCTGAGCGCCCATGATCTCCTGCTCGTCAACGCGCACCTGCGCACCTTGTTCCTGATGCGCGCCAACGCTCTCCCACGCGCCCTAGATCTTCGGATCTGGACGCAGGCAAGGACCTTACTCCTTCGCCTCGCTCTCGCGCTCCTGTGCACCCATGTTCACCTGTGCAACAGCACGCACGCACTCCGGTGCGCACTTCAAGAGTTCCTGTGCGCTCGCGCGCCCACGAGTCTTCTTCTGAGCCCGACCGCGAGCGTTCGCCCTTGCGCGTTTCCTCGCCATCTGATCCTGCGCCCCAGCTGACTGCACGTCGACACCCTCTTGCATGCTAACGATCTCCTAAGCGCCTGCGCGCCCATGACTCGGATCGTCACAGGTCTCCGACGCGCGCACGCGCTAAATCTCCTGCGCGCGGTCGATCACCTGCACGTACTACGCGCCATCGTTCGCCAACGCGCCATCGCTCGCCCACTCGCCATCGCTTGCCCACGCGTCATCGCTCGCCCACGCGCCATCGCTCGCCCACGCGCCATCGCTCGCCCACGCGCCATCGATCTCCAGTGCGCCGTCGATCTCCTGCGCTTCATCATTCTCCTGACCGATCTCCTCTACCCTCGCGCGCTCATTCACCTGCGCGCCCGTGTGCACCTTCACCTGCGCGCTGACGCGCCCGCGCTACAGCAGCCGCCCGCGCGCGCGACCCTCTGAATGCTCCATCGCGCGAGCGCCAGCGCGATCCCCGTTCTCGCCGGGTCCCGCAGCTCGTGCCTAACGACAAGGACGCATACTTCCAGATCGCCATCAGGATTGCCACTGCGCAAGCGCAGGGCTCTCACCCAGGACCAGGAAGAGTCACCGGAGAGGTCCAGGCAACATTCTTCCCTTTCTTCTTTTCAGGTAGGGCCCGTTGCGTCCACTCCAAAGAATCAGGAGATCCCCTTCCCTCCAGCGGGGATTACTGACACTGCGTCCGTCACTCGTCAGTCTTGGTTTGGTCACCTGATGAAAGCGGTGGTGCAGGATATGAAGCCGGCCCTCGCTGATCTGGGAGTCAGACCAAAGACAGACTCACCCCCGCTGAAGAGAAGGAGAGGAGTGGACTTCGTGGTGACTTCTCCCAGGGAGAAGTTGGCTCCTAAGAGGTCCGTCAGGAAGGCTCCATCTCTTTCGCAGTCGTTTTCTCCTTCTCCTGTGGACGAAACCTTTCCGTCCTCAGGAGAGTCCAGCGAGGTGAGGGCCTCTCCCACGGCACCAATGGGGGGAATCCCACCTCCAGGAAGAGAAACGTCTAACGTGGAAGGTACCTTCCAGACCTCTTTGCTGGAGTCCTGTATCCCGCCCAGGAGGGAACCCAAGGACTCAACGACGATTCCTTAGTCGTCTTCACGGATCCGTCCAGAGCCAACCAGACCCCGGGAGAACGTCCACTTGTCTCCCCAAGAAGAGCCTCTAGGGACGGGAGACTTAGCTGCCAGTCCACAGGGAGGAGAGCAGCATGAGTCTGAGCATGCCCTCTGGCAGGTCTTGAATCTGATGAGGCAACTCAACAGGTTCAAGGACCCGGAGATCGCCCCTCGCGAAGGCAAGGATACGGTCCTAGACCAAGTCTACGGTACCCAGAAAGCCCCAAGGGTCAGTGCAGCTTTGCCTTTGTCCCAGGGGGTGAAGAGTGCCAGAGACAAGGCCGAAGCCCAACTCTTGGAACTTGCCTCCTCCAGCCGTTCTTCTGCCGGGAACAAACTCCTCCCACCTCCTCGTTTACAGCAGAGGAGGTATTTTGAGATCATGGGGGAGTCCAGAGTAGCTCTTCCCCTCCACCACTCGGTGGAAGAGCTCACAAGGGGAACTCCTCTTGAGAAGCTCTCCTCCCGGCAGGTGACGTTCTCGGCTTCGGAGATCCTTAGCCAGGAGAAGGTCGCGAAGTGTGCCATTCAGGCCACTTCGTGGCTGGACGTCTGACTGGGTTCTCAGGGCATCCTATTGCGCTCCGAGGACTTGTCTAAGGAGAGCAATAGGAAGGCCCTGGAGACCTTCCTCCTCTCGGGCACTCGCTCCATCGAGTTCCTGGACCACTAGGTTACCAACCTGTGGGCCAACTCAATCTTAAAGCGACGCAATGCGGTGACCGAGAAGTTTCATCCGAAGGTCCCCGCCGTGGATGTCTGCAGGCTCAGACACTCCTCCATCCTTGGAGGAAGCTTGTTTGAGCCCAAGGATGTAGAACGCACAGCTGAGAGGTGGCGGAAGTCGAATCATGATTCGCTCCTCTAAAGAGCCCTCTCATCTCAGCCCTACAAGCCTCCAGCTCCACAACAGCATCAACAGCAGCCTCGCAGGACACCGAAGCAGGCTCCGGCAGCTAAGACGAAGGTGTCTAAGACCCAGCCCTTTCCTGTCAAGGACAAGAGGGGTGGAAAGTCCTCCAGGGGAGGCAGGAATCCTAGAGGGAGCGGCCGTGGCCGTAATTGCTAGGATTGGCAGTCCCCCTGCGTGTCCACCTGGGGGGGATGCCTAAAAAGTTGCGTGCACAGGTGGCAGCAACATGGGGCCGATTCCTGGACGGTCTCTGTGATCGGCCAAGGATATCGCGTCCCATTCACAACATCTCAACCTCCCCTGACAGCGAATCCAGTGGCATTGAGCTCCTATGCCATGGGATCGGCAAAGGGGCTAGCCCTTCGGGCAGAAGTCGAGACCATGCTCAAGAAGGATGCTCTCCAAGAGGTCGTCGACGGCTCCCCAGGCTTCTTCAGTCGACTCTTTCTTGTAAAGGAGGCGTCTGGAGGCTGGAGACCCGTCATCGATCTCTCAGCTCTGAACAAGTTTGTCAAACAAACTTCGTTCAGCATGGAGACAGCGGACACGGTCAGACTTGCAGTGAGACCACAAGACTTCATGTGCACACAAGACTTCATGTGCACACAAGACTTCATGTGCACACTGGATCTGAAGGATGCGTACTTCCAGATCCCAATCCATTCGTCTTTCAGGAAGTACTTGAGATTCAGCCTAGACAGCAAGACCTACCAGTTCAAGGTACTGTGCTTCAGTCTCTCCACAGCACCTCAGGTGTTCATCAGAGTGTTCACCCTGATTTTGTCGTGGGCGCACAGGAACGGTATCCGTCTCCTCCGATATCTGGACGACTGGCTGACCCTGGCAGACTCGAAGTCGACCCTTCTTCGACACTGAGACAGGCTTCTGGGACTTTGCCAAGATCTGGGGATCATGGTAAATCTCGAGAAGTCCTCTCTGCAGCCGACCTAACGACTGGTATATCTAGGCATGTTATTAGACACCAATCTCCACAAAGCCTTTCCATCAGACGACAGGATAGCAAGGCTGAGGAGGGTTGCAGAGCCCTTCCTCAGGCGGGAAGAGCTTCCATCCCAATCATGGTTACGTCTTTTAGCTCACTTAGCCTCCCTGGCCCGTCTGGTCCCGAACGGCCGTCTCAGGATGAGATCCCTGCAATGGCGGCTCAAGTCCCGGTGGAATCAGGGCACCGATTCCCCGGACTCTCTGGTCCCTATAGGACCCACGGAACAGGCGGACCTGTGGTGGTGGCTGATCGACGAAAACCTATGAAAGCGAGTGGATCTTCTCGTCCTTCCCCCGGATTTGACACTGTTCTCGAACGCGTCAAAAGAAGAATGGGGGGCCCACATTCTGAACCAGAGGGTCTCAGGCCTTTGGTCAGAATCAAAAAAGTACCCATACATTAACCGCTAGAGAGGAAGGCTGTGTATCTGGCCCTTCAACAGTTCCAACGGACCCTGGCGGGCCACTCCGGGGTGGTGATGAGCGACAACACCACGGTAGTGGCTTCTATCATCAAGCAGGGAGGTACCTTTTCACAACAGCTATCCCATCTTGCAGTAGAGATTCTGAGGTGGTCCGAAGTCCACTCGATAAGACTATCAGCTCACTTCATTCCTGGCAAGAGGAATGTGCTCGCCGACAATGTGAGCGGAGCTTCGCAGATAGTGAGTACCGAGTGGTCTTTGGATCCTCAGATAGCCAACTAAGTCCGGACTTTGTGGGGTTCCCCGACAGTGGACCTGTTCGCGACGGCCTTGAATTTCAAGCTGCCTCTGTACTGCTCCCCAGTCCCGGACCCCAAGGCTCTCTGGCAAGATGCCTTCCAACAACGGTGGGACAACATCAACGTGTACGCCTTCCCACCGTTTTGTCTGATGAGAAGGGTGCTCAACAGGACCAGACTATCGGTTAACCTGTCTTATGACCTTAGTAGCTCCGCTATGGCATCACGCGGAATGGTTCTTGGACCTTCTGCAACTCCTAACAGAACCTCCGAGAGAACTTCCCCCACGACACGAGCTACTCAGACAACCACATTGCAACATTTTCCACAAAGCCGTAGCCTCGCTTCAACTTCACGCCTGGAGACTATCCAGCGTCTCCTCACGGAGAGAGGCTTCTGTGGTTGGTGTCGTGGAAGGGGTATCTCCACTCGATGCCACTATTCCAGCAATAGCGGAGTTCCTCGTGTATTTGCGAGAGGAAATGCGCCTTTCTGTCTCGGCGGTGAAAGGCTATCGCTCAGCCTTAAGCCTGGCCTTTAGGCTGAAAGGAGTAGACATTTCTTCCTCGCTAGAACTCTTTTTACTCATACGTAGCTATGAGCTTACCTGCCCTCAGTCGGAAGTGAGACCACCTCCATGGAACGTGGTTCGGGTCCTCAGGGCTCTGAAGAGACCCCCCTTCGAACCATTACGCCAGACCTCTGATCGCCACCTGACTTGGAAGACGGCTTTCCTACTCGCGTTGGCCTCATCCAAACGTGTTAGTGAACTTCATGGTCTCTCATACGACATCGCCCATTCAAGGGGATGGGGGGAGGTAACGTTCAGGTTCGTCCCTGAGTTTGTTTCCAAGACTCAGAACACTGGAGTGCCGGACCCACGGTTCGACTCCTTGAGGGTCACGAGTCTCCGTTCCGTAACAAGTGACTCAGACCATCTGCTATTATGCCCAGTGAGGAGTCTGAGGCGTTACTTGAAGAGAACAGCTTCAGTTCGTCCCCGCGTGCAGGCGCTGTTCGTAAGCACGGGAAGGACTAAGAGGAGGGTCACCAAGAACACCATCTCGGCCTGGATTCGAAGGGTAATCCTTCGTTATCCATCACGCTTTGAATCCTGACCCTCCTCCGTCACGTCGCCCCAGAGCACACGACGTCAGGGGCATCGCTACGTCCCTGGCCTTTAAGAGAAACTTCTCTGTGACGCAGGTGCTACAAGCTGGGGTCTGGAAGCGTCAAACGACCTTCACAGCCCACTACCTGCAGGACGTGACCCACAGGAGCCTCGATACTTTTTCTATTGGCCCCGTGGTGGCTGCACAACAGCTGGTCTAACCTCAGGCTCCTTATTGGACAGGTAGCAGAAGGTTGAGGGCATTGTTACCCGGTCTCAGTCTGCGTGAATGAAAGAGTATATCTGGCCCTTACTTCTTTCTTCATCCTCCCCTCTCTTGGGGAAAGCAGCATCCTGGTCTCTGCATAGCTGACCTCAACCTCTGCAGGTAAACCATGCTCCCTTGTGTTCCTAGTATTAATTTAATACTGTCACGTCCCCCATACCCTGACGAGGATTGGGAACGTCCTAGCCTAGAATTCCATCTAAAGGACTCCAGGTCAACTTCCTAGGATGAGTCACACACTATTCCTCCACACATAAGCTTATGTAGGCCACATGTTCCTTGCAGAGCAAGGAACTTGTGAGGTGCAGGGACTCTTTTTCTCGAGTGCTGCTCGCTCGGATTCTGAGTCCCCGGGTAAAGCCAAAGCCAGTAAGGCTGGGGACTTTCCACCCTTCCTAAGGGGTAAGTCACCCTATGTAAATAGCGTGGTTTGTATTTCGGTTACGAAACAAATGACAAATTCGGAGACAATTTGTATTTTTCCTAACCATACAAACCTTAGCTATTTACACATATTTGCCCACCAGCCCTGTCCCCCAAGACAAGTCCTACCTCTAAGTGAAGTGAGAGAATTCACCGGTGTGTGGGGGGGAGGGGTAGCAAGCTACCCCTTCCCCTACCCCCTTGCTAACTAGCGCGGGGGTAGTTAACCCTCGTTAAAATCTAATGGCTCGTCATTTTCAGCTACGCCGAAAGTAAACCCCTATGTAAATAGCTAAGGTTTGTATTGTTAGGAAAAGTACAAATTATGTCCGAATTTGTCATATTAGTTCAAAAAGATTCCCTGAAAGCAGGCCAAACATCTAAAATCCTGTTACCAGTTTTTCCAGCTATTACATGACAAAGGACTTTTATCCATCTGTGCCCAACGCATATGTTCACGGCTTTGGAGGCCTGTATCCTGGAAGCCGCAGCATTGTCTACTCTGCACCATCCTCCTGGTTAGACCACTGATCATGTACCGTGGGATACTTGGCCTTGAACTCGGAAGTCTCCAATGCAGAGAAGAGGCAGTTAAAGACCTTGGAGCAGAACGTGTGAAATTTTGATTCACCAGAAAGTTACCCAGTTAACCAACTGGATTTTAAAGAAGCAAGACGCGGTTGCTTCCAAGTTCGCAAGGCAAATAGGCCAGAGGGAGTTACTGAATCATGGGAATTCCTCACTTAAGGGTCCTCTGTACCCCCTAGAAAAGTAGAACTGACTGTAGATAAATGGAATAAATCCAATTAGGATTCCCTTCCCTATGGGGCAGTGTTTACAACCGTACTAGCCACCTCCTCTGTCTAGTCAAGCTTCCAAGCTAGCCCCTAGAGCAGAGACACGTAGACATGACCCTCAGAAGCACACCATGGGCATCTCGAAAGCCCTCTGATTCTGATCAACCGTTTTGTCAACAAAGGGGTCATAACCAGAATCGCATAGGAAAACGTTGGCAAGTCCCTCGATCATGATAGGGTCGGAAATTCCCCCACTTGACTACCACACCAGTGGGAGCTATATCTAGCAGAGAAATGGATGAGTTGGTAGTTTCACAGGGAAGAGCAGTGGAGGGTGGACATGCTTCAATTCAGAATCCACCTACCGTTCACCAGTGGAGGCTGTTCATCAGCTCTCCCCTTCCCCTCATTCCAGCTTGTACAACGTGGTCTTACTATCAACCTAGAAGGGAGAAACCTTCCCCTCCAGTCAGAGGTGCAGACTATCCTCTAAAGGGAACAATTGAAATCCAAGACGAGTTTCAGGGCTTCTTTAACTGTCTGTTTCTGGTCAAAAAGTTTTCAGGGGATTGGAGACTAGTAATAGATCACTCAGCCCTGAATGATTTCATGCATTAGATTCAATTTAGGATGGAAATACCATGCACAGTCAGACACACTAAGGAAGAACGGCTTTATGATTTCATTCGGTCTCAGGGACACATACTTCCAGATCCCTGTAAATCATTCATCATGAAAGTATCTATGCTTTGTCATATGGAACAAAGTCTTCCAATTATAATTGCTTCACTTCGGTTTGTCCAAGAACCCCCAGGTCTTCATTAGTGTTCATTATATTGTTGGTACTGTTCCATGCCATTGGAATTTGTGTAATCCGGTACTTACGAGGATAAGACGGATATACTTGGTCATGGACATAGACACAGCAGTAGGGCAAGTCTATCTATCCCAAGACAGGGTAACCCAATTCCGGAAAGTGTCTCATCCCTTCTTTCATCAGGCAAAACTACTAGCACAACAATGGCTACAGCTACAAGGCTACTTGACCTCTCTAGAGAAACTTGTTCCTCACGGTCGCCTCTGCCTTCAATTATTACAATGGTGTCTAAAGTGACATTAGTCACAGACCACAGAATCCTTGCAATCCCCGGTACTGATCAAGCAAGACACCAAATACAACCTACTTCTGTGGCTAGATGAGGCAAATCTGATTCAGAGGCCTCCTTGATACCAGGATTTCCTTATTACAGATGTGTTAGAGACAGTATGAGGGCCCTTTCTCAAGAACCATCTGGCATCAGGACAGTAATCACTAGGGGACAAGTCACTGATGAGTAACAATGCAACCATACTGGCATATATCAATAAGGAAAGCATCACAGTCACAGCTCTGCCAGTTAGCTGTACAGTATTGATACACAATTGGGCAGTTTGCAACGCAGTAAACCTCTCAGCCTGGTTCATTCCCAACAAAAGGCATGTCATGACAGACAAGTTGAATTGCTGTGGTCAGATAGTTGGATCAGAATGGTCTTTACATCCCCAAGCAGTGATAAGGCTCAGGATTTTATGGGGTTCCCCTACAATACACGTAGACATGTTCGCCACAAGGGTCAACAGGAACTGCTAGTTCATTGATCACTAGAGCCAGACCTGGCAACAGCGCTCGAGGACGTGTTCCAGCATCCCTGGGAAGGCCTTAATGTTAATGCTTTTCCGCCTTTTTGCCTTCTGCGAATGCTGAAAAACCAAGTGTTATCATCCCTAGTAGCTCTGAAAGGGCCTCAATCACTAGGGTATCTTGCAGAGGTTTCACAACTCGATGAAGTCTTTCACTTTGTGGGTGGAGGTTATCCAGCACACACACACACACACACACACACACACACACACACACACACACACACAGAGAGAGAGAGAGAGAGAGAGAGAGAGAGACTCTCTCTCTCTACTCTTCTTTTAGGACTCTCTCTCTCTCTACTCTTCTTTTAGTGTTTTTTTCTGGTGTCCCAAGGAAAGGGAAAATGCCTCTCAGTCCCAGTGTAAAAGGGCATCATTGGGTCTTGAGGCAGGTGTGGAGACTGATAGGAGGGGATATTTCCTCTCTGTGGAATTATAAATGCTCATTAGAAGTATAGACCAGACCTGTCCTCATGAGTTTCAACCTCCGGCCTTGGATGTGACCATGGTATTGCGGTCCTTAAAAAGAGCTCCCTATGAACGCTTGAGACTAGCCTGAGATAGGGCTTATGTTTTTTTTTGTGTGTTTGCGTGGGTGTGTGTGTGTGTTTGTCAGTCACCAAAAGCACAATCTTCTTTTAACTGTTTTAGATAGTTGGGTTCCGGCTCCACTTGAATCGATCTTCTATTAAAGAACTCAGGTTTGTGAAGTTAGAAAAAAATACAAATTACTTTTAGAATTTGTGACATTTTGATAGGCATTTATGTGAATTCCATAAGTACTGTACGTATAACATTCCAGTAAGAATTGCTTGGTTAAGACCTCCTTTGTCTAAGAATAATAGGGGACCACAGTTATGTAATGTGGCATTGATATTAGGAAACCGGTGTTATTTTGGAGATGATGTGAAGAAATGTAGGATATGGGAAGGCCTCCTAGGCTAATGAAACCTAACTCAGGGGGCCCCATCAGAGCTGTTAACCCTCTCCAAGATAACCTGAGATAGGGTGCTGTAAATTATCCAGTGAAATATTGAGATACATCCTTGCTAATTTTCCCAATTCCTAACTGACAGGGAACACCACATCCCACCTTACAGTGGGTACATCTCATAGATGGCTGATAATCAGAAACTAAACAGCACTGTACTTGCCTTTAATTAATTGCTACCCCCCCCCCCTTATAAGAATGGGTAGCCCCTGCCCTCCTTTCTATAATCTGACCTCAAGGCCTGAGATACTGATAACCTAATCTTTATTACCTAACTTTTCATTGCAGTTCCAATTATCGATAGTATACTTAAGTGTGTTAAAATACCCTCTCTTTAATTGCAGGAAAGTGAATTGGGCCTCTATATTTGTCTTAATACATTCAGGGGATGGAGTAAGGAACATGTCGTGAAATACTCAGAGAAGACTGGAAATTGCGTCTTTTTGCATCAGAAACGGATAAAGAAGTTTGTAAGTTTCTCTATATTTTGATATATGATACTTCTTACTGTTTATGCATAAAATGTAACCTTTAATTTATTTTCTGTAGCTGTCATACATTAAAAATATTCAAGAAAAAAACTCGATGTACATTTTAGGCTATTCAATTTTTATAAGAGATTGTTTGAGTACTGTACCTGTATTGTTGAAATATTCAATTCTAAAAGTTTAACAATTATTAATAACATTACGATAACCTGTGTTCTTGTAATTTATAAACCCATGCACGCTACTTTTATGAAAACCTATGTGTCACTAAATATGGTTAGACATGGTGGTGAATACATAATGGTGAATGAGGAAAGTGATAGTTAGGTGATGGACAAGATCTCACTCTCTGAGGGAAGTATCTTTTCTATACGCCTGACTAAAAGCTCTTTCTTATTTTATTTTATTATTTTTATTGCTGCAAAGTAAATTTTTATCTTTTTTTCTCTACTGTACTTTCATTTGTTTTTTTTATTGTTAATATCCATTTATTTTTTAGTACAATAATCTTTGGCTCTTAAATTCTTAAATTAGTCATGTTCTACTGAAAACTTGCAATGCAGATGTTTGAGACTTTGAAAGGGTTTCATATTTTGTTAATGATGTGGCAGGCCTATTGATGGCACTTAAAGTTGCCCCATACTTCTGCCTATCACTTTGATGTCTATGTTACTTTTATACTCAGAACCTTAGGTCAATGAGTAATTGGACAGTCCATGCAATGAAAGTAATGTTCAGTCAGTGTTCTTATATGCTGTCTTAAAACTACTTGTCCATACAAAATCCATTGTTTGTAAAAACCTTTCCCTAAACCATTGTGTGCTTCAGTTTCCCAGGCTGAATCTCTCCTTAGTACTTTAAAGCTTTGGTTTTTGCTTTTATTTTTTATAATAGAAAATTTTTACTCGCACAAGTAATGTAAAGGGAAAAGTAGAATGAAATTTTTGTTCAAGCTTCCCAAGTCTACTTTCTTCTGTCCATAATTCCTCTACTGAAAGTTTTTCTAAAGAAATTTTTCATGTTTAAACCACAGTTTGGGAACCACTGGTCTACCCTAACTAAATTTGTTCCTACACAAATACAAAACCTCACCCTCCGTTACATAGGATAGAATATCAAAGAAACTAAAGTACAGTACACTGTAGTTAAGGTTTCATAATGAGGGGTAAACAGGTGGCCAGGAGCGATGAAGCCTCGTTCGCCTTCTTTTCACTGAGCACTCACTTTGAATTCAGCTGTCAGTGAGAACAATGTTCTCACCCTGGCTGGAGTATTTTGGCAAATTTCAATTTTATTTTTATTTTTCTCATTCCAGCATATAAGCGAGTGTTTTATGTGGTGATGCTTGCTGATATGAGGACTTGGCATGGGGGTGTCTGGACGACGTTGCGGCACCTTTATGAGAGTAAGGAAGAAGGATCCCCACATGTTGTGTCCTGCCTGCAGAAAAAACTCCTACTGAGAGGAATCTCCTTGTAAATAGTGTCGGTAGTAGTCACAATCTTAGTGGCTTACAAATGGTGGTAGGAGAAAGGTGAGGGCCAAAAGGGATTCTTTCCCCTCGGATTCATTCTTAACGTAGAAGGAATTCCGACCACTTCCTGATTCCCGGTATACCTCCCTCTGACCCTTCCAGGGTGGATCGCAATGCAGATATCACTTGAGAGAGAGATCATACGCATTCGAGCACTAGAGCGAGCCTCCCTCAAGCCTATGCTCAAGATCTTGATTTCTAGGTAGACTGCCCTTACCGACTGAGACGTGACCATCAAATTCAAGTCATTCATCTTGGTGACCCTTGTCTTTGAACCCATCATGGTTCTAGATCACCTATAGAGTAATATCATACATACAATAGACAACTATCAGCTGTCTCCCATTGAATTCGTTTCGACCTTATGCTCTCTCTCTCTCGACCTCATGCTCTTCCTCTCTTGTACATACAACTATCAGCTGTCTCCCATTGAATTCGTTCTCTCTCTCTCTCTCTCTCTCTCTCTCTCTCTCTCTCTCTCTCTCTCTCTCTCTCTCTCTCTCTCTCTCTCTCTCTCTTGTGGAAGAGTTCCCTATTGGAACATGTCCTGTCTTCTTCATAACGGAGCAAATTCTGTTCAGATTCTGTGTCTCCTGATGCCACAGAATATGTGAGCTTACTACTTAACCCCCTTTCACCTTTATCTGATGGCTCATGCCTCGGAGAAACCAAGGATCTTCTGTTCATACCTAAGAACAAGGCTCCCTATATCCCAGAAAAGAATCATTGAGCTTCCCGGGGAGTTCAAGACTCCATATCCAAACCTGATCCTAGAAGGGGTACTGTGAGCAGTCCCTCTCATTTTTAAGGAGAGGAGAGTGTTACCAAATTATCTCTCGACCCCTCCCTACATCGGGCGGGTACGGTGTCGAAGAGGGAAGACATTACCCCTGACCTGGAGTAGGAACAAATTCCAAGTTGGGATTTCCCTCCATCACCTATCCCCTAGAAAGTCCCGGCTGCAATAAAAGTGAGGGCTCTTCCTCTTGTTATTTTGAAGTGTTTATACTTTATATATGAAAGATTTATTTGTTCCAACACGAATACTTAACTCGAACTACTTTCTTAGGAGTTACATGTAATCTCCTCTCTACCGACCAGAGTTTTGTGTAGGATACCCTAAAACCCGTTTTCTATGGAGGGCTATCTCGGGCGTAAGAGAACGTGCCCTGAGGGTAGCTTTTGCGCTAGGTCGAGGTCCGCCTGGGTCGTGACCGTCAGTAAGTTCTCTGGTCGCGACGTGTCACCACGTCGCTCTCGTTCTCTCTCGACCCTTTGTGTGCGCCGCGTGTGTCCCACGTGTTTACCGCGTGGTAACTTGTGCTCATCCCTTATGTTCCTGGGTGTTCACTACCCGTCCTTGTGCTTCCCAAGTGTATTCCTTTGATTCCCTGCATTCCTGTGTCTCGTGTTTGTGCGTTATGGAGCAGATCCGCCGTTGTCCTGGGCCTAGAGCCGGAAAATCGTGTGGAGCGTTCCTCTCCAAGCCTGAAGTGGACCCTCACTCCCTTTGCTCTTCCTGTAGGGGCAAAGTTTGTTCGTCTTCGGATACATGCCTCGAGTGAGTTGGTTGCAGTGATATTCAGTGGGTGCGTTATGGCACGAAGAAGAAGAAAGCGTCGAAGCATTCACCCAGGAAAGCTAGTGTTTCTTCGCCGCTACCGTCTCCCAGTGAATGGTCCGACGGGGCTTCTGTCTCTCCTTCCCCTACCCAGAGTAGGGGACGAGGTAAGTCCATCGTGGGGAAAGAACCAAGCGTTCTTCCCCAGGAGCCTGGTGAATGTGAAGTGGGGGTTGCGGGGCCTTCTCGGGCTAGTGAGGAGCCCGGTAGTGCTGTGTCAGGGAGCTCTGGAGACTCAGCCCTTGTGCTTGGGGGGCACGTTTCCTCCGATGACCCCTTGTGGGGTAGCAATGTTGTTTCTGTGTCTTCACCCCCTTCGTGGGCCTGTGTTTCAGGTTCTTCGGCAGGCGGCGACAACCAGGGTAAGTTAGGTTCCGCAGGGAGTGATGCCTTCGGTTGGAAGCTTCCTAAGACACCAGGTAGGTCCCCTATGCGGATGGAAGAGGGCCTGGATTCCTGGTTCCCTAGTGTTGGGCACCAACCCTCGTTTCCAACCCCTCTCACGGAAGTCCCTGAAGCCTTCCTGCAACCCTCTACCTCGGGTACACAACAAGTCGCGAAGTCCCCCGCGGTCCCCGCTCCCGCCCGCCGTACGGTAGGTACAGTGACGTCGGGCTATTCGGAGGAGTCTTTCTCATCGGGAGAAGAAGCCAGAAGGAGACATCGGCGTTGGAGGGAGCGGTCCAGAAGCAGGCGTTTCCACTCAAGATCACGTTCCAGGTACAGCAGGAAGCGCTCCCGTTCTCCACGAAGGAAACACAGGAGGAGTAGGTCACCCGATGGCGATTGGGTTTTCGTACCCCGTGAATCGGAGATACAGTGTTCTCCGGACCGGCGGTCCAGGGAGTTCTCGCCAAGGAGACCATCCTCCAAGCATAGTTATGACCCTCGCAGGGAGAAACGCGAGAAGGACTCGGCAGGAAGGCATAAGACCGCGAAGCCGCCGGTTCACTCCGCCCAGCGGGGGGAACCGCGCTTCCTTACGGGCAGCCTGACCGAACCAGCCCAGCTGGTGCGGCCCTCGGACTTTAAGGAACGGTTCCCGCTGTCGGGTCAGCCCACGGGAGCCGCGTCCTCGTCCTCCAGGGAACTGGATCGGACACTAGTCCTCGCCGGTTCGGCGATGCCTGTCCTAACCCCCCCCCTGGTGCGGAGACCTCCGCCGGGGAGGACCAGTACCTCTGCAGGGGAGTTCCTGTTGTGCCAGAACCAAGGTGCCCGGTGGGGGTGCCCGGTGACCCGGCTCCCCGGGCTCAAGCCGAAGCTTCGGCCGACGGTAGAGAGGGTTCCCCGACGGAGGACTCGGCCTATAGAAGAGTGATTGGCCTAATCAGGAGGCATCACAAGATTGAAGAACCGGCAGCTACCGACGAGGACTATTGGAGGTCCAGCCTTATCCGGCTGATGCAGGCCCCTGCCCAGCCAAAAACCTCCCTGGCTCTTCCTGTAGCCCGGGATCTCGTCCTGGGACAGGAGCACGTGGATAGAGTGGTGGCAGGTAATGCCGAATCCCCCAAGACTCAGAGCTCTTCTAAGTTACTCCAGGGGCTCAAAACGCAGAGCAAGGTCTATGAACCAGAAGGACGACGGCCGGGAGCCTGCAAAGTAGAACCTTCTCTCGACATTCTGGGACAGGGCGTCTCGGAAGACAGAGCCTCTTCAGCCCCAGTCTGTTTTTCTCCATCGGAGGCTGCGATGATGGAGGAAATGTCTAGGGACCTGGTACTCGTCTCCTCTTGGCTAGACTGGTGGGCTTCAACCTTAGTAGGTGTGCAAGCTACCTTTGACCCCACAGACCCTGAACAGCAAAGCCTCCTGAGGGAACTTATCACCTCCGGGGGCAAGACTCTTTAAGTTCTTGACTTACTAGTCCCTAGCCCTGACCGCGAATTGGGTGCTTCGCAAGAGAGACACCATCCTGGCGAAGGTGTCCCGGAAGGTCCCAGACAGAGAGGCGCGGGCCATGAGGAGCCTTCCTTTGTGGGGTGACTCCTTGTTCCCCTTAAAGGACTTGGAAACGATCATGGAGAAAGTGTCCAAAAGGAAAGATTTAAACACTCCCAGGCCTACGCCAGTAAGGAGACCGCCCTACAAGAGGTCAGTCTCAGACAGTGCCGCGACGTCTCAGGCCTCTCCTAGCATGACGAAGCGAGAAGCTCCTTCTTCCTCCTGGGCCTCAGCGCCTCAGCCCCCCCGTAGAGGAGTCCCAGCAGCTTCAGCCTCCTTTAGAACATGTTATTCTTCCTCCAGGAGAGGCCATTCAGGCCGCTCCTCCAGGAGGAGATAGAGTGAGAGGCCCTCTATCCCTGCCCAAGCCACAGGTTGGGGGATGCCTCGGACTATATTGGCAAGCATGGAAAGCTCACGGAGCAGAGCCCTGGACAGTGTCCGTACTGAAGGAGGGCTACAGGCTACCGTTCTTAGCAGAACCCCCCCCCCTCTAATTCCGGCCAGCCGGTCGGAGTGGCTGGTTCCCAAGGATCCGTTGAAGAGAGCCGCCCTTCAAGAGGAGGTGTCCTCCATGTTGGAGAAGGGCGCCATGGAAGAGATCCTACACCCAGGTCCAGGTTTCTACAGTCGTCTGTTCCTGGTGGAAAAAGCGACAGGGGGGTGGAGGCCGGTTATAGATCTGTCGGCCCTCAACAAATTCGTAAGGAAGACAGACTTCAAAATGGACACCCCGAAGTCAGTCATGCTGTCTTGAGGGAGAAAGATTACATGATGACCATAGACCTCAAGGACGCTTACTTCCAAATTCCGGTCCACCCCTCGAGTCGAAAGTTTCTACGGGTGAAATGGGGTTCCCAGATCCTGCAATTCAAGACCCTTTGCTTCGGATTGTCAACAGCGCCCCAGGTATTCACGAGAGTCTTCACGACAGTCTCAGTGTGGGCTCACGAACGAGGCATTCGCCTCATCCGGTACCTGGACGACTGGTTGCTTCTTTCCTCCTCGAAGGACGTCTTGAAAGAGCAAGGGATGAAACTTCTCCAGTTTTGCAAGGATCTGGGTATCGTGATCAACCCGGAAAAATTGAACCTATCCCCCTCCACCAGAATGACCTATTTGGGGATGACACTAGATACCCTTCTGGGAAAAGCATTTCCTTCGGAAGACAGAATAAGCAATCTGAGGGAGATCCTTCGTCCGTTCCTGTAGGGGCAACCCAGGAGAGCGAAGGACTGGCAAAGACTAATAGGGCATCTGGTGTCGTTGGAGAAACTGGTTCCCCAGGGGAGAATCAGGCTCAGAGCCGTCCAATGAACCTGAAGAACCTCTGGCGCCAACTGGACTCGCAACAAGATCTAATCCCAGTCCTACCAAACACAATGCCCTCCCTGGAATGGTGGCATTGCCGATCGAACTCGCTCAAGGGGATGCCCTTCGCGAACGACCCTCCCGAGTTACTTCTGTTCACAGATGCCTCCAACCAGGGATGGGGAGCCCATCTCCTCGACGAGACAGCGAGAGGAACCTGGATGGACGGTGAAAAAAGCCTACACATCAATGTCCTAGAGTTGAAGGCAGTCCAGAAAGCTTGCCTACACTTCGTAGATCTACTAAGGGGAAACACTGTGGCGTTGATGTGCGACAACGCCACAGTGGTAACGTTCTTGAAGAAACAAGGAGGTTTGAAGTCAAGGGAATTGTGCGATCTCGCCCTAGAGATTCTAGATTGGGCAGAAACGAACCAGGTTGTGTCATTAGCAAGGTTCATCCCCGGGAAAAAGAACGTGCTGGCCGACGGTCTCAGCAGGATGGGTCAAATAGTAGGGACAGAATGGTCCCTCCTTCCAGAAGTAGCCAAGCTCATCATCCAACGTTGGGGTTCCCCGGTGTTGGACCTCTTTGCAACCTAACTGAACGCGCAACTTCCCGTGTATTGTTCTCCTGTCCCAGACCCGAAGGCAGCTTTGGAGGATGCCTTTCAGCACAGGGGGGACAACCTAGACATGTACGCTTTTTCCCCCTTCACGTTGATAAGGCAAGTACTCAACAGAGTAAGGACTGCCCAGAACTTAAGGATGACTTTGGTAGCGGCCTGGTGGCCGGAGAGAGAGTGGTTCGCAGACCTAAAAGACCTGGCGAGTCAACCTCCGTGGCCACTCCCCGACAGGGCAGACCTTCTACAACAACCGCATTTTCTCAGATTTCACGACAACCCACAGTCTCTGCGTCTTCACGCCTGGAGACTATCGAGCGACTCCTGAAGAATGAGGGGTATTCATCAGCTACTGCTAAGAGGATGTCACTATACCTGAGAAGGTCGTCGGCAGCGGTCTACCAAGCTAAGTGGGCCTCCTTCACGAAGTGGTGCGCTTCGAGGCTCATTAAACCCCTCAAAGCCTCGGTCCCAGACATAGCGGATTTTCTGGTATATCTCAGGGACAAAATAGGAATGTGGATCCCAGCCATAAAAGGAGTACGAGCCGCCTTGGGTCAAGTCTTCCTCCTGAAGGGCATCGACCTGGGTTCCTCTAGGCACATCTCGATGCTTATCAGGAACTTCGAGCAGTCCTGCCCCCCACAGGCAGTTAGGGTACCTCAGTGGGACTTAGCTAGGGGTCCTGAAGATGTTAAGTGGCCCCCCCTTCGAACCAATGAAAGATATCGTAGACAGGGATCTCACTCTCAAGACAGTCTTTTTGCTAGCCTTGGCTTCCGCTAAAAGAGTAGGGGAGATCCATGGGCTGTCTTATGACCTCTCTCATTCGAGGGGGTGGAAAGAAATATCTTTCAAGTTCGTTCCCTCTTTTGTGGCAAAGACCCAGAATCCAGCTGTCTGGGATCCTAAATTCGAAGGTTTCTCTCTGCCAGCCATCCCTAGGACGGGGAAGGCTGAGGATTTGAAATCATGCCCGGTCCGTGCCATTAGAAAATACCTTGAAAGGATGGCTCATCTCCGGCCAGGCATCAAGAGCCTTTTCGTCTCCACGGGTGTTACTAAGAAACAGGTATCCAAGAACACCATTTCCTTCTGGTTGAGACAAGTTATTGCCAGGGCCTACAGGGAAGAAGCTCTGGCCTTGCCAGGCGTCCCCAAACCCCATGACATCAGGGGTCTGAGTACGTCCGCAGCCTTTGAGAAAAACATGGCAGTGGGTCAGATTCTTCGAGCAGGTACCTGGTCTAACCAGTCAACCTTTACTGCCCATTACCTCAAGGACTACTCGAGGAAGTCCTTAGACGAGTTCTCCATTGGAACAGTCATCTCCGCTCTCCAAGTGGTTTAACGGTAAAAGCCCCAGGCTCAATCGTGGATAGCAAACCGGGAGACACAGGTTCGTTCCCTTTCACCCTATTCCCCGTTTTTCCCTATCCTTATCGGAGATAACCCTCTTGTAACCATTGGATAACACGTTTCTCCTCAACTACGTTACTGGATTCAACATCAGAAGAAGTTTTTCAAAGGGTGAGTACTTAAACACTAACGTGAGCTCTTTGTGTAGTTACCCTATCGTCCGTTTTCCTAGTATGTTTCGTTTATACCTAGGCCTCTTGGCTTCCGCTTACTGGGTCTGAAAGTCAGAAAGGCACTCCCGCCTCCTAAAGTGTAAGTCTCCCAAGAAAGTAGTTCGAGGTAAGTATTCGTGTTGGAACAAATCAAAAATTTTAAGTAATTTTTATTTTTCCTAACATACTTACCGAGAACTACTTTCGGGTAATGGCCCTCCCTTCCTTCCCCGAGTGCCTCTCTGCCCTTGCGAGTATTGTGCAACATCCAAAGAACTTACTGACGGTCACGACCCAGGCGGACCTCGACCTAGCGCAAAAGCTACCCTCGGGGCACGTTCTCTTACGCCCGAGATAGCCCTCCATAGAAAACGGGTTTTAGGGTATCCTACACAAAACTCTGGTCGGTAGAGAGGAGATTACAGGTAACTCCTAAGAAAGTAGTTCTCGGTAAGTATGTTAGGAAAAATAAAAATTACTTAAAATTTTTGATTTTTGTGTTATTTTTCTTCTTAAAATTCTCTTGTAGTTCATGTTATTTCTTTTCCTTACTGTACTATTTTCCCTGTTGGAGACCTTGGGCTTATAGCTTCCTGCTTTTCCAATTAGGCTTGTAGCTTGGCAAGTAATATTAATAATGATGATAATAATAATAATCAGTAAGAAATCAGTGTTGGGGGTGGGGGTGGGGCAGGACTTCCCCATTCCCAGCTGGCATCTACTGGCTACCTGATTACACTTCGTTATGAAAGTTTTACTAGTGTGTACTCCAGCTTCATTGATATTCTATCCTATGTAAAGGAATCAGGTTTGCATAGTTAGGGAAAATACAAATTACCTCCAAACAAGAGGTCCTTACATTTTGAAAAATTTATCAAGATATTACATGCCTTGAATTAAATGTTTTCTTTTGTTTTTCCTTAGTTATTCTCTGATTTTGTGTAAAAAAAATATTTTTTATGAATTTCACAAAGTTTGTATTTCAGCATTCAAACTTTTATAAGGTAAATAAAAGTTCTTGTATGTTATTCTTATGGTTATGAGTGCTCTTTCTTGGTGTTGCAGCTCCCACCAGAGAAAGAATTAGAGCCTGAAAAGAAGATAGCTCGTCTAGCAATTGGGATAGAAGGAGGATTCAATGTAGATGCAAACAAAAAGCGATATGAATTTGAAGAAACCAACTCTGTTGTCGTATTGCCGGCCTTCGATGTCATACCTTTCCCTAATGCAGATCTTCCAGAAATTGTAAGTTATTCTTTTACATGTATTGGTCTATCAGTGTATCGAAGCTAGTTTTTATTTCAGGGTAAGTAAAGTAGAAAAGATTTTGTTATTTCTTTGATTCCCTGAAAATATTTTTGTGAAGCAAAAATATCATCTTTTCAGTAATTTGGAATTTTCTGGATGAAAAGCTACTTGTAAATATATGATTTACTAGAAGTATTTATAACTGTTTTGATCTACAGCATAATGATGTATTCCTCCTTAGAGTCCACTAAGATTCTGCCGGTTCAGCTCTCATTTAGTTAAAGGGTTTTATAAAGATTTGCAATGATTTCTTTTGTAGGTGCGACAGTCTGTAGAGGGCATTTTAAAAGCCGAATCAGCTTTGCACTTGGCTGAAATAGAAGCTGCAGCTGGTGCTTGGGATGGAGAAGTACGTCAGGTGACAAAACATGCAGACACACTTCAGCAACTTGATAATGGAGTTAAGGTTAGAATATTTCCAAGTTACTGTAAAACTATAGGCAAAGTTTCATTATGAATTTGAACATAGCTGATTTCAAGTAGCTAAATGTTGCTGTCTTCTTTATAGTCTTTTATAGCCTTTTTGTTTTTTATTAGGTTCCACCAAGTGGTTGGAAATGTGAAGAATGTGACAAAACAGACAATTTATGGCTAAACCTGACTGATGGAAGAATTCTCTGTGGGCGAAGACAGTTGGCAGGATCTGGGGGCAATAATCATGCTGTTGAACATTACTACAAATCAAGTAAGTACTTAAGTAGATTTACTTGGAAGGAAAATACAGCATGTTGATCAAGTGTCAACGTAGAATATGTGATTACAGTATTGCTTGATCCTCATCAGTCAGGAAAGTTTAATGGTAACCTTTATTCTTGAGGGTACACTCGGGCACACTATTCTATGTTATTTCTCTTCCTCTGGTTTTGTTGATAGTTTGTATAGGGGATATTTGTTTTAATGTTACTGTTTTCAAAATATTTTATTTTTCCTTGTTTCCTTTCCTCACTGGGCTATTTTCCCTGTTGGAGCCCCTGGGGTTATAGTATTCTGCTTTTACAACTAGGGTTGCAGCTAGTAATTAATAATAATAATAATAAAAGAGTAAGAGAAAACAGATATAATAGTGTGCCTGAGTGTACCCTCAAGTAAGAGAACTCAAATCCATGACAGTGGAAGACCATAGTACAGAGGCTATGGCACTATCCAAGGCTCAAGGGACATTGGTTTGATTTTGGAGTGTTCTTGTAGATGAGAGGCATACTGTAGCTAAATAATTAATTCTACCCATAAGAAGGGGAAAGTAGGCACTGAACAATTACAGTAGTTAACCAATTGAGTGAAGAAGAATGTTGTGGTTTGTATGGTGTAGTCAAGTGTATGAGGAAAGAAGAGAATGTGTAAAGGATATATGAGATTATGTGGTATACTGTACATGAAGACAAAGGAAAGATGAGTCACATCTAGAGAGTGATCCAAGGTTCTATCATCTGGCTAGTCAAAGGACCCAATGATTCTCTAGTGGTAGTATTATAAAACTAGGAAAATCTTATTTAAACCGTATCAAAATTGCACTTTCGGGCCAAGGTTAAACTTCCGAAGTACTTCATTTTCCTCATGTGGCAATTTCCATTTAGTATGATTGGTGCCGATTTGGTGGATAAAAGTAGAAATGAATACAGGTGTGTATGTTATAAACTTTTAAGGAATTTTTTACGTTAGATTTTTCAGTTTTGATAACATTTTCACTTTAGTTAGCCATTTATGAGACGGTGACATTGATTTTCTTTTTTGAAATTTTCAGAGCATCCCCTGGCTGTGAAATTAGGTACCATCACTCAAGACGGCAATGCTGATGTCTACAGTTATGATGAAGATGATATGGTCATAGACCCTAATCTGGTTAAACATTTAGCTGTAAGTTGATTTGTTCAGAAGTTATTTTACTTTTATAATAACAGAACCTTACTATCTATGCAGTTGGATTGTGTATGTACAAATACAATTTTTTTTTATTGGGTAATAAATAGAAATACTGTAAAAGCAAAATGATGAGACCATGGTTTTTTCAAATGGTTATTAATATGTTTGTGTTACAAGAACACTTTCTCGTTACCAGAGTATATTGTGGGTAATTGAATGTTTGTCACTGCCAGCAGCCTAAGGAATACAGTACAGTATTTAAACAAAAAAAAATTGCGTATTGGGAATGTTAATTTTATTTGTTCAAAATCTAGATCTATTATTTTGAAAAAATCTCATTGACTTCAGTAGTGAGAATACAGTTTTATTAATGATATGTTGGTAGTTAAGTATTAGATTTTTTTTTTATATGACTTTTTTTTTACAATTTAGCTGCATAGGCTACAGTCTGGTGATTAGTTCGTAGTGGTTCAGTATTTAAGATTTAAATTGTACTATATCTCAAAGTGATTCACAAGTTACAGATGTAGCTACAGTATAACTGGATTATGCTTAATTTTTTAATGATTTTTTCTTTTTTTCAATTAGCATTTTGGAATTAACGTCAAAGTCATGGAGAAGACGGAAAAGACCATGCTGGAACTTGAGATTGACTGCAACCAGAGAGCTTGGGAATGGTCAAGATTGACCGAGTCAGGCAATAAACTCATCCCAAAATATGGTCCGGGTTATACAGGTATGAATTTCTTTTATCATAAAATTCTTATAGAGAATTCATATGGTGATAATTTGTAATAAAATCTTTACCTCTAATTATATCATCTGTTAAGGTAATTAACAGAAATCCTGGTTCCACAAGTTTTTTGTGGAATAGATTTTCATATGGAGTTTTCACTGACCTCTATAACCAAGGTAAATACGTTCGAAGACCCTGAGTGGTTGCGGAATTCCGTGGATAATAATCAAGATAAACTTAATGGTGGTTTGTGGTTTGAAAATTCCCTTTATAAAACAGATACAGTATTCTCTCTCTCTCTCTCTCTCTCTCTCTCTCTCTCTCTCTCTCTCTCTCTCTCTCTCTCTCTCTCTCTCTCTCTCTCTCTCTCTCATAGTACAGTACATTTATACTATACAGTAGTACAGTTGAAGTACACTAGTACTGTATTGTACATGTACAAATATTTGCAGTACACATAGCACTACATAGTAGTAACAACATAATGTATGCTTTATGCTTCTCAGGTATTCACCAATTGCTCCATTCTTTTTTTTTCAATGCTCCATAAACAATGACATTTTTCGAATGCTTTCACTGTTAAGATGAGGAGATTATGGCATAGGCATCACAGCAAGTTCTAATCACTTGATGAAACGGCATAAGGCTCACCTAGATTTGTGTCACTTGACTGAAGTTTGTAAGACATAGGTGGCAATGGAGACAAGTGGAAGCAAGTCAAGCAGAGACTTTTGGCATGACAGCAGATGACGTTGATGATGCTGGTTTGGCAGTAGACGATGTTAATGGTGATGAGTCCTTTTTTCTATCTTAGAGGAAAAAATGGTGGTTGACAACTGTTTTTGTTTGCTTTTTCATTTTGTCATTGGTCTGCTACAAAGGTAGTATTGCATCTGGTATTCCTCCAGTCGCCAAAATGGACTGTTCTTAATGTGAGTCATATTCTGTTGTTAAGGTTTTAATTCCCGGGATTTTAAAGACCTTGTCGAGTTTGTCCAAAGTCCAGTTTTAGAGCTTGAGTCGTCGTCATCATCCTCTTCTGTCAACAACTTAATGAGCTTATCTAAATCCTCATTTGTTATCTCTTCTTGATGCTCCTCTATTTTCAGTGATATACAAAATGTAAGCTATTCTATTGCCATAGAGCTGTGTAGCTGTTTCTGAAAGTTTTTCAACTTGCCCATCTATTGCTAGGAATCTAGTAAAGCTGTTAATGGCTGCTAACCAAACATTTTCCAGCATGCATTAACTAACTGTGGTTACAACTCGTCCATTGTGCCTTAAATGAACATAATGGTATTGGTGACTGTAAATGTCTTCCTGCAGTTCATTACCTTCATACTGAGTTCTGCATCCAAAACCATTTGTATTCTCACTGACACCTGTAAGTGGTAGATGGAATAAGAAATATATTTTTACACTGTACTATGAAACATTTGGTCAAAGTAGGATAACTGTCTATACTCATACATACAAACTAATCCAAGACAGCGGAAGACCATGGTACAGAGACTATGGCACTACCCAAGACTTACCAAGAGGAAAGTAGCCACTAAACAAATACAGTGCAGTAGTTAACCCTTAAGAGAAGCATTATTTGGTAATCTCAGTGCTGTCAGATGTATGTTATGTTTACAAATACGACATGCAACAAAAATCAACTTCCTACGGGCGTAGAAATGTATCCTCATCATAACCCAATGACCTACTTTATTGACAGAAAATAGGATGCCCATCTTTATTCTTCAAGGCGAGTAGATTCTTAGGCCAATAGAGAACCCTAGCCTTACCATATGATCCACTGCATTGCCACAGGATACCAGGTGGGCCAATCTTTCTATCCCTTGAACCGGATGCCTGTTTGGCATAAGATCTTTTTTTCTCATGATTGATTCCAAGTATTTCTCCCTTTGCTATCAGGAAAAACAACATATGAGCTCATTTAGCCTTTTGGCCAGAATTGGCTGAACTTTTAAACATATTTAGGTTTGTACATTACACAATCATGTGGTTACTTTGCTATCTCCGTACGAATAACGCCATGACACTCAAATTAAAAGCTGCAGCAGAAGACTGAGAATGATGCAGACTAAATAGCGGGTATCTCAACGCTGGGCTGGCAGAAGATGCTTAGTACGTGCATACACATTGAGCGGTGAGCAGATCAGCGGTTGGCTGTCTTGGTAGGCTATGCAGTTTTAAAAGTTTGCTTGGTGCTTCCAGTTTAGCGGCCCAGGTTAAAAGATGTTTCATAGTATATTTTTAGGAATGGTAATAAAGATTCAATTGTTATAGTCAAAATAGCAGTTGAGGAGGTTTGACTATAATGTATATACCTTTTATACAGCATTGTCAATGATGGGTAAATCAAATTTATAAATAGTATTTAATAAATACCGAGGAAGTATGACAAGAAAATATGGGGGTTAATCAGTGGAGTCCTATCAAATAAATTTCAGTGAACAGTGTGGTACTCCAAGGGAATGTGTTGTCACCTATGTTGTTTATTCTTTTTGTGGATTTTGTAATGCATAGAACAGTTGGAGATGATGGAGAAGAATTGAACTAGATTGTTAATAGGAAATTAGATGACCTAGAGTATGCTGATGATGCTGTCCTTATTAGCAGAGCACCACATGATTAGCAATGCTTGCTTACCAGAATGCATGAAATATCACAGGAGGTTGAGCTCAAGATAAACTGAAGAAAGTCAGAGGTGATGCAGATGGAATATTTAGTAGAAGATGAAATATCATTGGAAGGAGAAAGGATTAATGAGGTAGAATCATTTAAGTATTTAGGAACTATGATATCCAATACAGGGTCTTTTAGATTAGATTTTAGTGAAAGATTGAAAAAAGCAAATCATACAAGGCTAGGTTAAGTAAAATTTGGAAATAAAATCGCCTGAAATTACATATAAAATTCAGGCTATAAATCAGTTTAGTGAGATCTGTGTTACTGTATAGACATGAGTCATGGTATGACACTGAAACAATCTCCAACAGATTTAGTAGATTTGAGAACAAATCCCTCAGAAGAATATTGGAAGTTGAATGGCAGGACAGGATTTGAAATGAAAGTACTGTATAAGAAATTACTTGAGTGCCATATGTGGATGACATCATGTTGAGGGGTAGATGAAGATGGTTTGGATAGAACAGTTCCCCAAACATTCAACTGGGATCCTCAAGGTACTAGAAGAGGTGGAAGACCCAGTCCTCTATGGCTGAGGACTATGAAGCATGAAGTAGATGAATGGAGAAGTATTGAATTAAAAGCTCTAGATAAAGATGACTGGCAAAATCTAACCGAGGCCCTTTGCGTCAATAGGCATGGAAGGAGATGATGATGAATCAGTCAAGAAGTTATAACTTGCTGTAGCGATTATCATTGATAGGAAGGGGTTTATGTTGATTTGTGTATATAAAATAACACAAGCACTAAGTTATATGATTTTTTTTTTGTAAAAGGAAAGTTTAAAATTGTATCTAAACAAAATTGAATAGGTAGGAAGAGACAAAAGGAAACTGATGAGAAAATAAGGGCAAAAACTGATCTAAGAAAGTGTTCATGTTTAAAGTTTAAAAGCCGCTTATGAACGGCAGAGGCAAGGCACAGTAATATTGCCCTATCAAGCAGGACAATGCCATAAAAACGGACCATAATATACATATGATCAGTGCCCAAGCCCCCTTTCCACACAAGATAGGACTAAGGAGGGTCAGGCAGTGGCTACTGATAACTCAGCAGATAGATCTATAGGCTCTCCCAAACTCCCATCCTTAGCTCACAAGGGTGGTGAGGTTGTAACGACTAAAGGAGCTAACGAGTTTGAGCAGAACTCAAACTCCAGACTGGCAATCACCAGTCAGGGACGTTAATGTACAGTGTATTTTTTATCGTAAGACCATACAAAGTGCAAAGTATCCCAGAGACATTGTGCTTACTCTTAAATAAGAGATGTAACTTGCTGGTCTGATCAGCTTGATTTTTCAATATTTAACTTAGCCGGTGATTATAATAGCTGCAACTCTGTTGCTCGACAGACAAACTCTACGGAAAAATTCGCCAGCGATAGCTACACAGGTAGGGGGTGTACTCAACAGCGCCATCTGTCGTTCAGATACCCAGTACTCATTGTAAACAAAGAACTCAATTTTCTCTCTGTCGGGCTACCAGCAAGACCTACTAATTTGCTGTTGCTAACTGGATTTGTTTTCACAACTATTTGGTGAAGTACACTATTCTAGTTTTGAGCTTTCGCTATGCAGGTGTTTTATCTTCATCTTAAAATTTGAACTCGTTTTGGATAGATTTAATTATGGTGACAAAGAGAGTATGGACTTTCTTTCACTTTTAAATGGCTGACCCTTCCCTTAGACGGAAGTGTGTTTAGGCTTTTAGTAATTATCTTATCACGTTATAGATTTTCCTCTATATATTTTATATCTCTCCGCCTTTATTAGGCCCCTTCGATTAACTTTCCATTTTTTATAAACATATAAAAATAAATTTTAATGCTTTGTTTATATAGACCTTTCCTGAGAGTAGGCGGTCCTAACTTGGAAACCGAAGTTAATCAACGTTGAGCCCTTTATATCGTCTTTAGCTTTTAAAGAGCTAAGGATTTAAAACTTTTTAAATGTAATATTTTATGAAAGAATTTCTTTGATAGTCTTCGTACTGTTTTCAAAGATGAACTAACGTTTAGTTTTTTATGCTACGCAGTTGTTGACGTTCAGGACGTTCAACATGCGCTCTATCGTTACGATAGAGAGAGAGTGTATCACGGTTTCACTTTGCAGTAAGAGTAAATCGATTCTGACGTTTTGTTCATTCTTTCTTAGCTTAAATGTTTTAAATTCTAATTTAAAGGAACTTTTTATTTGAAAAACCTTTCAGTTTTTTCCTTTAGTCAAATAACATGTTTTTTTGACGATATATAATTGGGCTCTTCTCTTAGGTGCGAAATCAAGAGAGAAAGAGAGAGAGAGATAGAGACGGAGGGAGAGAGAGGAGAGTAAACGTTCCGTTCAAGCGGGTAACGTTGTTCTCGTGTTACTCACGTCCTTAGTCGCTGTACGGGGAGGAAGGATAAAACGTTTTTAGGTTTTTATTCTCGTCCCCAGGCTATGTGCGGTGAGAGATTGAAAACGTAGTTATATGAACTAGTGTTTAGTCTTTTTCCCAGCCACTGATTTTTCTTTTTATCTTAAAATATGTTTTCTGTTTTTTGCTGGTATTATGAGCTTGCATTATACGACTAATTTCGCAATTACTACCTTTTAATGAAGGGTAGAATTGCGTGTTTCAGGTAGAAACAGAAAATCGAAGTGATAAAGTGATATGCGCAAAGTGTTACAGTGTTGCGTCCGAGGCGCAAAGTGTTACAGTGTTGCGTCCGAGGGTTCGTCTGTTCGTGCCTGTCGTTCACCTAGTCCGGGACCTCTTACATGCTCCCAAGCCCAGGGGAGAAGTAATGTCAAACGACTTATGGGTTCGAGAGGCCTTGACCAACGAACAGATGTTTTCCCTCTATGGTATCGGGTGTATCTTACCAAGATCTCCCCTACCATAAGACGAGAGAGACTTTGTTTCTCCTCGCCATCCGTAGGCTTTTCGCATAAGAAACCTGTCACAAGGTTTCGAAGCCCTTAAGCGAAAGTCAGTCCTTTCAGGACAGGTCCAGCGTCCTGGTTACAGCCATTAGGACAGCTCTGACCCTATGCAGTCATCGGATAACTGCTCGCCGCCTAACAAAAGCGTAACACAGACTCCGAGAGTTTTTTTGTAGGCAAAGTGTTGCGGTCACAGACGTTACCCTCGTCTATTACCACAACCATTTCCGTTGATCCTTAAGGGGTTGTATGGCAAAACATGCAGTATATGCTTGCCTCCCTTATGGAAGACTATTCTGCCGATTAGTCCGTTGAGTCTAGCCGTTTATCTCATCGATATCCTGGCTTTCAGCCAACCTAACGTTCCTTTGTGCTTACTGTTGACGTTGGCGTAGCTAAGTCACGTCAGTCAGGTTGTTTAGAACCACACTCGATGCGGTCTCGTGTGGTTTTTCAGCCGCATTTGGACGTTAGGCCACTGGCTGATGCTCCTGTTGACGTTCAAGACGTTCACTAACAATCGGAGTTGACTTGTTTTGACGCTGTGCGTCAACCTCCGCATTCTAGAGTTGTTTTGACTGCTCAATCTAGGCAGTCAAAGCAGTCTCGAGTGGACGCTGTGCGTCCTCACGCACCTGTTGTGGTTGACAGTTCAGTTGTTGACAGTTCACAGACTGTCAAGCAGTTACATGACGTTGCGTTCTGGTCCGCTACTAATGCACCAGTGAGAGACTCAGCTTTTATCGGACAAGGTTCCTGTAGATGAGGAAGTTGCTGTTCTCCCTCCTACTGATATTCCCTTGAGGACTCTGTCAGATGGAGAGGAGCCTTAAGCTGCTTAGCCTCCTATGGACTTTAATTAAATCATGATGATTTTTTTAAGGATCTTCGTCCGGATCTTTTTGTAACTGCTGCTCCTCGTTTGCCTAAACGTCAGAGCTTACACTAGGCCTAGCTACTTCGAAGCCGTTGTTTTTAAGCTAGTGCTCTCTCGCTCTCCTAGAGAGCGTTACGTTGGCTAGGCGACTGGTTTTTCACCAGGAGGAGTTTGGGGGATACAGCCTTTGCTTTCCCTTCTTTTAAACTGGTTTATAGAGCGAGAGTCTGATATGACACGAGAGAAGTTCTCGGCTTGGGAGTTCATGCCTCTGCCCAGATAGACTTTTCAATTCTGGTAGACTCTCCCTGGCGCCTAGCCAGGAGACGCTCCAAGTTGTTTACAGGTCAACTTCACAGCTGTTGTCGAGCCTTTGAAGTTTTGCTGTACTATTATGTCACGCATAACAAGGCTTTCAGGGATGGTAAACGGTTCCGCCTCAGTCGCTAACCCCGTCTGTTGCCACACCTGCTCCCGTAGACCCTAAATGGGCTTTGCTGCAAGACATGCAGTCCAAGCTTGCGTCCTTGATAGAGGACTTAAATGCGGAGAAGAACCTTCTGGCCAACAACCTTCCAACCGGTCGGTTGTGCGCCCTGTTGACGCTGAGGTAACCTACTCGCGTCTGCCAGTTGAGGTGGTTCCTCCACCGATGCGACCCAGTGTGGGTTGCCAGCCGCACGTTGACGTTAAGCGACGCTCGGAGGTGGTTGTTGACGTTCAGGACGTTCAACAACCAGCAGAGGTGACTTGTTTTGACGCAGTGCGTCAACCTCAGCAACCCGGTAGGGTGTTGACTGCACAACCCAGACGGTCTAGACAGTCTCGGGTTGACGCTGTGCTTCCTCGCGCACCCATAGTTGTTGACAGTTCACAGACTGTGCAGCAGTTCCATGATATTGCGTCCGGCTCCGTCACGCATCCACCAGTGCGACCGGATTCAGCGAGCCAGACGTTGCCCACTCCGTTGCCGTTTCCTCATCAGTTTCGGATGAGGAAACCTCTGATAAGGACGTTGCTGAACAACAAGACGATCAGCCCCCAGCCCTGCTATCCATCCAGAAGATGCTGAAGAAGGAACGCTGCTCAGTCAGGCTGTGGATGAGTCTGGTAGGGACGCTGTCATCCGTGGATCAATTTGTGTCACTAGGAAGACTACACCTCCGTCCTCTTCAATACCATCTAGCTTTTCACTGGAAAAAGGACAAGACGCTAGAAGCGGTCTCGATCCCGGTTTCCGAAAAGATAAAGTCTTGTCTGACTTGGTGAAAGGACAATATCAACCTAAGAGAGGGTCTTCCCCTGGCTGTTCAGACTCCCAACCACGTTCTCTTCTCGGACGCATCGGACGTAGGCTGGGGTGCGACATTAGACGGTCGGGAATGCTCGGGAATATGGAACTCGAGTCAAAGGACAATGCATTTCAACTGCAAGGAGCTACTGGCACTACGTCTGGCCTGGAAAAGCTTCAGGTCTCTCCTTCAAGGCAAAGTGGTGGAGGTGAACTCGGACAACACCACGGCTTTGGCCTACATCTCCAAGCAAGGAGGGACCTACTCTCTGACGTTGTACGAGATCGCAAGGGACCTCCTCACCTGGTCAAAAGGTCTAAACATATCTCTAGTAACGAGGTTCATCCAAGGCAACTTGAATGTCATGGCAGATTGTCTCAGTCGGAAGGGACAAATAATTCCAACAGAATGGACTCTCCACAAGGATGTATGCAAGAGACTTTGGGCCACCTGGGGCCAGCCAACCATAGATCTCTTCGCAACCTCGATGACCAAGAGGCTCCCGATATTTTGCTCACCAATCCCGGACCCAGCAGCAGTTCATATAGATGCCTTTCTCCTAGATTGGTCACATCTAGATCTATATGCATTCCCTCCGTTCAAGATTGTCAACAAGGTACTGCAGAAGTTCGCCTCTCACGAAGGGACAAGGTTGACGCTAGTTGCTCCCCTCTGGCCCGCGAGAGAGTGGTTCACAGAGGTACTTCGATGGCTAGTAGACGTTCCCAGAACACTTCCCCTAAGGGTGGACCTTCTACGTCAGCCACACGTAAAGAAGGTACACCAAGGCCTCCACGCTCTTCGTCTGACTGCCTTCAGACTATCGAAAGACTCTCGAGAGCTAGAGGCTTTTCGAAGGAGGCAGCCAGAGCGATTGCTAGAGCAAGGAGAACATCCACCCTTAGAGTCTACCAATCGAAGTGGGAAATCTTCCGAAACTGGTGCAAGTCAGTATCCGTATCCTCGACCAGTACCTCTGTAACTCAAATAGCTGACTTCCTCTTATATCTGAGGAAAGAACGATCTCTTTCAGCTCCCACTATCAAGGGTTACAGAAGCATGTTGGCATCAGTCTTCCGTCACAGAGGCTTAGATCTTTCCAACAATAAAGATCTACAGGACCTCCTTAAGTCTTTTGAGACCACGAAGGAGCGTCGTTTGGTTACACCTGGTTGGAATTTAGACGTGGTACTAAGATTCCTTATGTCAGACAGGTTCGAGCCGCTACAATCAGCCTCCCCGAAAGATCTCACCTTAAAGACTCTTTTCCTGGTATGCTTAGCCACAGCTAAAAGAGTCAGTGAGATTCATGCCTTCAGCAAGAACATCGGATTCTCATCTGAAACGGCTACATGTTCTCTACAACTGGGTTTTCTAGCCAAAAACGAGCTGCCTTCTCGACCTTGGCCAAAATCGTTCGATATTCCAAGCTTATCGTATGGTTGGAAATGAACTAGAAAGAGTCTTATGCCCTGTAAGAGCTCTTAAGTTCTATTTAAAACGAACTAAACCTTTACGAGGCCCGTCTGAAGCTTTATGGTGTTCAGTTAAGAAACCATCTTTGCCTATGTCAAAGAATGCTTTATCCTATTTTATCAGACTGTTAATACGAGAAGCTCATTCCCATCTGAATGAGGAAGACCAAGCTTTGCTGAAGGTAAGGACACACGAAGTTAGAGCTGTCGCAACTTCCGTGGCCTTTAAACAAAGTAGATCTCTGCGAAGTATAATCGACGCAACCTATTGGAAAAGCAAGTCAGTGTTCGCGTCTTTTTATCTTAAGGATGTCCAGTCTCTTTACGAGACCTGCTACACTCTGGGACCATTCGTAGCAGCGAGTGCAGTAGTGGGTGAGGGCTCAACCACTACAATTCCCTAATTCCATAACCTTTTTAATCTTTCTCTTGAAATGTTTTTATTGTTGTTTTTGGGTTGTCCGGAAGGCTAAGAAGCCTTTCGCATCCTAGTTGATTTGGCGGGTGGTCAAAGTCATTTCTTGAGAAGCGCCTAGATTAGAGGTTTTGATGAGGTCCTGTTGTATGGGTTGCAACCCTTGATACTTCAGCTCCTAGGGGTCGCTCAGCATCCTAAGAGGATCGTGAGGCTCCGTGAGGAAGACGTACTTAAAAAGGCAGAGTAATTGTTCAAGTCGACTTCCTTACCAGGTACCTATTTATTTTGTTTAGTTATTTTGATAACTTCTAAAATGAAATAAAAATTCTTAGCTCATATGATGTAAACATATTTTGCTGGTCTCTACCCACCCCCCTGGGTGTGAATCAGCTTATATAATCACCGGCTAAGTTAAATATTGAAAAATGTTATTTTGATAATAAAATAAATTTTTGAATATACTTACCCGGTGATTATAAATTAAAGGACCCTCCCTTCCTCCCCAATAGAGACACAGTGGACCGAGGAGAAAATTGAGCTCTTTGTTTACAATGAGTACTGGGTATCTGAACGACAGATGGCGCTGTTGAGTACACCCCCTACCTGTGTAGCGATCGCTGGCGAATTTTTCCGTAGAGTTTTTCTGTCGAGCAACAGAGTTGCAGCTATTATAATCACCGGGTAAGTATATTCAAAAATTTATTTTATTATCAAAATAACATTTTATAAGGAACAAACATGTGTAATGCACTCTTACCTTGTAATATACAGTATGCTGCTTAAAGTATGCCTCTTGTGGTACAATGTACCTGTTTCCTTTACTCTTCTCAGTCAATGTTTTTAACTTAACTCTCTTCCATTTTCAAATCTCATTAAATACCAAGTCCTTTTAGAAAACTACATGGAAAACTACTTAAGTGACTCAGTGGTCTTGTTAATCGATAATTTAATTATAATTTTGAGGAAACATTTAAACAATGAAATATCAAGTCATTTGTAATTATTTTTTTTTTATGTTTGTGTTTTATAATGACATGATTATAAGTTGGACTGTGGTTTTTCTTTGGTAACACGAGTATAAACTGGACTGAGGAATTAAAATTTTCTTAATCTTTATTTGTTCCAACACGGAGTACTTACCTCGAACTACTTTCTTAGGAGTATCTGGGATCTCCTCCTAACCAACCAGAGTTTTGTGTAGTTTACCCTACTCCCGTTTTCTGTGAGGGTTAACCTCAGGCGGAGTGATACTCGCCCTAAGGCTAACCCCGGGTCAGGGAGCATGCTTTCTCAGGTCTCGACCTCCAGTAAGTTCTCTGGTCGCGTCGCGATAACATCTCGACAAAACTCTGGTCGGTTGGGAGGAGATCCCAGATACTCCTAAGAAAGTAGTTCGAGGTAAGTACTGTTAGGAAAAATACAAATTACTTAAAATTTGTGATTTTGCTAAGTAACATCCATATTAGTATATTGATGTACATCCAGTCACTTTTCTTTTCCAGGTCTAAAAAATCTTGGTAATTCCTGCTACATTAATTCAGTCATGCAAGTGCTGTTTACAATGCCCAGCTTTTTGGAGAGATACAGTCTGAGTGGACCAGGAATACTAGACAGCTATAGTAACGGTAATGTTGCTGAAGACTTCAATATACAGATGTCCAAGCTTGCTCATGGATTACTCTCAGGGAGGTAGGAATATTCTGTTACATTATAGCAATGGTTATCTTAATTCTTTCATATACAGTGCTAACATGAAGATTGCAAATAAGATCTGAATTTGATTATAGCAAAGTTTGATTTTATTCTTTCATATTCTAAAATAAAGATTACAAATAAAATCTGTATAACTTCTTTTGCGAGGTTTTATTTTAGCAATGTCACTTTAAAAAAAATGTTCTATATAATATATTACAAAGATCACCCCTTGGATTTGGATGATACATTTTGTGATGTAACTTATTGAAGAGCTAATCATAGATGTTTCATGTGTCAGTCCTTGAAATTAGGTGCCATATTATTGCCATGAAATTTACTTAACATTCATGTGTTATTTCTTATAAGAAGTAAGAGATTCGACAATCACTTGAAAAGTACAGGAAACTTTTCTCTTAATAGTTCAATAGCCTTGTGTTTCCAGTGGCAAGGTGAGTTGGTGTAAGAATCTGATGAGAACAAATGGATTGGCTTCATCTTAATTGCCATTAAAAGAATTTCATTTCTTTTGAATTTCAACTTTCAGGAAGTCAATTTATGTTTCTAGGTTTTTTTATTCAGTGTATGGAAATTAACATAGTGTGTTAAGTTGAATTAATGATGTATAGTTATACAGTATAATCTCACAATAACAGACCCTTTTACGGAAGATTATGGACGTAACAGACCAAATCCAAATAACCCAAGTCACATGTGGGTGGCGTTGTAAAGGTCACTTAAGAAGTACATTTATTCCAAGATATTTATATTTATTGACCCTGAATTTATTTATGTTAAGTGATAAAACCATTTTTACCTCTTTTATTTTTGGTATATTTTCATGATAAATTGTTATTCTTAATACAAGCTAAGCTACAACTCTAGTTCAAAAAGCAGATGGCTTTAAGCCCAAGGACTCCATTAAGGAAAAGTAGTACAGTTAGGAAAGGAAATAAACTATATATGAAGTAATGAATAAAGAATATAGACTATCTTAACATCAGTAACAACATTAAAAGTTACATCATATATAAACTATGAAGATATGAAGACAGACTCCTCTCAGCCTGTTCAAGATAAAGACATATGCTGCAAGTTTGAACTTTTGAAGTTCTACCGATTTCCTCAATCTGGAATAAAACTTCTAAAATACTGTGTATGATGGAGAAGACAAGACTGTTAGAACTAATTTCATATAGTACTATATACCGTATGGTACAGTCTGGGAAGATCCAAACGCAAAGGATGGTCAGAATTATGTAAAATCATATGCAAAATGCACAAAGAACTTACTGAACAATGGTACCAGAGATTAATGTCCATATGAATTAGTTATTTATGCATGTTGCATAAGATTTTTTATGATTCTTACCATCCTTTACATTCAGATCCTCCCAGACAGTCCCATCCTGTTCGTAATACTAGGCATGCTGTTAATTCTAATAGTCAGGCCTTCTCCATCATGAGGCTCAATACTACACAGCATTCTAGAAGTTTTATTTCAGCTGTGACCAAGTTGTGGAATGATCTAACTAATCGGGTAGTTGAATCAGTAGAACTTCAAAAGTTCAAACTTGCAGCAAATGTTTTTATGTTGAACAGGCTGACATAAGTCCTTTTATATGAAATCTGTTTTAATGTTTTTAAAATGTTTTATTTTATTTGTTCATTACTACTTATATTGTTTATTTATTTCCAAACCTCACTGGGCTATTTTTCCCTGTTGGAGCCCTTGGGCTTATAGCATCGTGCTTTTCTAACTTAGGTTGTAGCATAGCTAGTGATAATAATGATAATGATATCAGGAATAAGAAATTTGATGGACTGCAAGTTTTTTTTCCCCTAAATTAAGAGAGTCAGCCGCTGAAGACCAGACAGGAGAACAATACTCAAAACAAAGTATAATGAAAGAATTCCAAAATTTCTTCAGAATAAATTGATCACCAAAATTGTAAAAGACCTGCTCAATAAGCCAGTATTTAGTTCAACTGAAAAAAAAACACCATCTCAAAAGTAAATTTAAAATTAAAAATCTCACCATGAATTTTTCAATATTAAACTTAGCCGGTGATTATATAAGCTGCAACTCTGTTGCTCGACAGAAAACTCTACGTTAAAAATCCGCCAGCAATCGCTATACAGGTAGGGGGTGTACATCAACAGCGCCATCTGTCGGGCAGGTACTCAGTACTCAATGTAAACACAGAACTCAATTTTCTCTCTGTTGGGCTACCGGCAAGACCTACTAATTCGCTGTGCTAACTGGATTTGTTTTCACAACTATTGGTGAAGTACACTATTCTAGTTTTGAGCTTTCGCTATGCAGGTGTTTTATCTTCATCTCAAAACTTGAACTCGTTTTGGATAGATTTAATTATGGTGACAAAGATAATATGGACTTTCTTTCACTTTTAAATGGCCGACCCTTCCCTTAGACGGAAGTATGTTTAGGCTTTTAGTAATTATATCACGTTATAGATTTTCCTCTATATATTTTATATCTCTCCGCCTTTATTAGGCCTCTTCGATTAACTTTCCATTTATTATAAACATATAAAATAATTTTAATGTTTTGTTTATATAGACCTTTCCTGAGAGTAGGCGGTCCTAACTTGGAAACCGAAGTTAATCAACGTTGAGCCCTTTATATCGTAGTTAGCTTTTAAAGAGCTAAGGATTTAAAACTTTGTAAATGTAATATTTTATGAAAGATTTTCTTTGATAGTCTTTGTACTGTTTTCAAAGATGAACTAACGTTTAGTTTTTTATGCTACGCAGTTGTTGACGTTCAGGACGTTCAACATGCGCTCTATCGTTACGATAGAGAGAGAGTGTATCACGGTTTCACTTTGCAGTAAGAGTAAATCGATTCTGACGTTTTGTTCATTCTTTCTTAGCTTAAATGTTTTAAATTCTAATTTAAAGGAACTTTTTATTTGAAAATCCTTTCAGTTTTTTCCTTTAGTCAATTAACATGTTTTTTTTTTGACGATATATAATTGGGCTCTTCTCTTAGGTGCGAAATCAAGAGAGAAAGAGAGAGAGAGATAGAGACGGAGGGAGAGAGAGGAGAGTAAACGTTCCGTTCAAGCGGGTAACGTTGTTCTCGTGTTACTCTCGTCCCTAGTCTCTCCACGGGGAGGAAGAATAAAACGTTTTTAGGTTTTTATTCTCGTCCCCAGGCTATGTGCGGTGAGAGATTGAAAACGTAGTTATATGAACTAGTGTTTAGTCTCTTTCCCAGCCACGATTTTTCTTTTTATCTTAAATATGTTTTCTGTTTTTTGCTGGTATTATGAGCTTGCATTATACGACTAATTTTGCAATTACTACCTTTTAATAAAGGGTAGAATTGCGTGTTTCAGGTAGAAATAAGTGCAAAACAGAAAATTGAAGTGATAAAGTGATATACGCAAAGTGTTACAGTGTTGCGTCCGAGGCGCAAAGTGTTACAGTGTTGCGTCCGAGGGTTCGTCTGTTCGTGCCTGTCGTCATCCCAGTCCGGGACCTCTTGCAAGCTCCCAAGCCCAGGGGAGAAGCAATGTCGTACGACCAGAGGGTTCGAGAGGCTTTAATCAGCGAACAGACGTTCCCTCCGTGGTTTCGGGCGTATCTACCCAAGATCGCCCCACCCACACAAAGACGAGAGAGCCCATTTATTCCTTGTCTGCGGAAGAGGTTTCTCGTAAGAAACCATGGACCAAGGTCTCGCGGCCTCTTAAGCGCAAGTCGGTCCCTTCCGCGCAAGTCCAACGGCCCAGTTGTAGCCACTGGGTCAGTTCGGACTCGCTGCAGTCTTCCGACGACTGATCACCTCCTAAGAGAGGCAAAGCGGTACCGCATCAGGCAGTCACACCGTCTGTTGCCGCACCTGCTCCTGTAGACCCTAAGTGGTCTTTGCTGCAGACCATGCAGTCTCAGTTAACGTCATTGATGCAGGACTTTCGTGCGGAGAAGGTTGACTCTGCACCAACCTCTAGCCTACAACCAACCACGGTTGTGCGTCCTGTGGACGCTGAGGCGACCTTCTGCCGCACTCCAGCTGAGAGAGTCCCGCCACCCATGCGTTCCAGTGTACCCTGCCGGCCGCATGTTGACGTTCAGCGACGCACGGAACCTTCCATTGACGTTCGCGAGGTACAACAACAGTCTAAGTTGTTTTGTTTTGACGCGGTGCGTCAACCTCCGCATTCTAGAGTTGTTTTGACTGCTCAGTCTAGGCAGTCAAAGCAGTCTCGAGTGGACGCTGTACGTCCTCACGCACCTGTTGTGGTTGACAGTTCAGTTTTTGACAGTTCACAGACTGTCAAGCAGTTACATGACGTTGCGTTCTGGTCCGCTACTAATGCACCAGTGAGAGACTCAGCTTTTATCGGACAAGGTTCCTGTAGATGAGGAAGTTGCTGTTCTCCCTCCTACTGATATTCCCTTGAGGACTCTGTCAGATGGAGAGGAGCCTTAAGCTGCTTAGCCTCCTATGGACTTTAATTAAATCATGATGATTTTTTAAGGATCTTCGTCCGGATCTTGTCTCTGCTGCTCCTCGTTCGCCTAAACGTCAGAACTTACACTAGGCCTAGCTACTTCGAAGCCGTTGTTTTTAAGCTAGTGCTCTCTCGCTCTCCTAGAGAGCGTTACGTTGGCTAGGCGACTGGTTTTTTCACCAGGAGGAGTTTGGGGGATACAGCCTTTGCTTTCCCTTCTTTTAAACTGGTTTATAGAGCTAGAGTCTGATATGACACGAGAGAAGTTCTCGGCTTGGGAGTTCATGCCTCTGCCCAGATAGACTTTTCAATTCTGGTAGACTCTCCCTGGCGCCTAGCCAGGAGACGCTCCAAGTTGTTTACAGGTCAACTTCTCAGCTGTTGTCGAGCCTTTGAAGTTTTGCTGTACTATTATGTCACGCATAACAAGGCTTTCAGGGATGGTAAACGGTTCCGCCTCAGTCGCTAACCCCGTCTGTTGCCACACCTGCTCCCGTAGACCCTAAATGGGCTTTGCTGCAAGACATGCAGTCCAAGCTTGCGTCCTTGATAGAGGACTTAAATGCGGAGAAGAACCTTCTGGCCAACAACCTTCCAACCGGTCGGTTGTGCGCCCTGTTGACGCTGAGGTAACCTACTCGCGTCTGCCAGTTGATGTGGTTCCTCCACCGATGCGACCCAGTGTGGGTTGCCAGCCGCACGTTGACGTTAAGCGACGCTCGGAGGTGGTTGTTGACGTTCAGGACGTTCGACAACCAGCAGAGGTGACTTGTTGTGACGCAGTGCGTCAACCTCAGCAACCCGGTAGGGTGTTGACTGCACAACCCAGACGGTCTAGACAGTTTCGGGTTGACGCTGTACTTCCTCGCGCTCCCATGGTTGTTGACAGTTCACAGACTGTGCAGCAGTTCCATGATATTGCGTCCGGCTCCGTCACGCATCCACCAGTGCGACCGGATTCAGCGAGTCAGACGTTGCCCACTCCGTTGCCGTTTCCTCATCAGTTTCGGATGAGGAACCCTCTGATGAGGACGTTGCTGAACAAGACGATCAGCCCCCAGCCCTGCTATCCATCCAGAAGATGCTGAAGAAGGAACGCTGCTCAGTCAGGCTGTGGATGAGTCTGGTAGGGACGCTGTCATCCGTGGATCAATTTGTGTCACTAGGAAGACTACACCTCCGTCCTCTTCTATACCATCTAGCTTTTCACTGGAAAAAGGACAAGACGCTAGAAGCGGTCTCGATCCCGGTTTCCGAAAAGATAAAGTTTTGTCTGACTTGGTGAAAGGACTATATCAACCTAAGAGAGGGTCTTCCCCTGACTGTTCAGACTCCCAACCACGTTCTCTTCTCGGACGCATCGGACGTAGGCTGGGGTGCGACATTAGACGGTCGGGAATGCTCGGGATTATGGAACTCGAGTCAAAGGACAATGCATTTCAACTGCAAGGAGCTACTGGCAGTACGTCTGGCCTGGAAAGCTTCAGGTCTCTCCTTCAAGGCAAAGTGGTGGAGGTGAACTCGGACAACACCACGGCTTTGGCGTACATCTCCAAGCAAGGAGGGACCTACTCTCTGACGTTGTACGAGATCGCAAGGAACCTCTTCACCTGGTCAAAAGGTCTAGACATTTCACTAGTAACGAGGTTCATCCAAGGCAACTTGAATGTCATGGCAGATTGTCTCAGTCGGAAGGGACAAATAATTCCAACAGAATGGACCCTCCACAAGGATGTATGCAAGAGACTTTGGGCCACCTGGGGCCAGCCAACCATAGATCTCTTCGCAACCTCGATGACCAAGAGGCTCCCAATATTTTGCTCACCAATCCCGGACCCAGCAGCAGTTCATATAGATGCCTTTCTCCTAGATTGGTCACATCTAGATCTATATGCATTCCCTCCGTTCAAGATTGTCAACAAGGTACTGCAGAAGTTCGCCTCTCACGAAGGGACAAGGTTGACGCTAGTTGCTTCCCTCTGGCCCGCGAGAGAATGGTTCACAGAGGTACTTCGAGGGCTTGTAGACGTTCCCAGAACACTTCCCCTAAGGGTGGACCTTCTACGTCAGCCACACGTAAAGAAGGTACACCAAGGCCTCCACGCTCTTCGTCTGACTGCCTTCAGACTATCGAAAGACTCTCGAGAGCTAGAGGCTTTTCGAAGGAGGCAGCCAGAGCGATTGCTAGAGCAAGGAGAACATCCACCCTTAGAGTCTACCAATCGAAGTGGGAAATCTTCCGAAACTGGTGCAAGTCAGTATCCGTATCTTCGACCAGTACCTCTGTAACTCAAATAGCTGACTTCCTCTTATATCTGAGGAATGAACGATCTCTTTCAGCTCCCTCTATCAAGGGTTACAGAAGCATGTTGGCATCAGTCTTCCGTCACAGAGGCTTAGATCTTTCCAACAATAAAGATCTACAGGACCTCCTTAAGTCTTTTGAGACCACGAAGGAGCGTCGTTTGGTTACACCTGGTTGGAATTTAGACGTGGTACTAAGATTCCTTATGTCAGACAGGTTCGAACCGCTACAATCAGCCTCCCTGAAAGATCTCACCTTAAAGACTCTTTTCCTGGTACAGTGATACCTCGGTACTCGACCATAATCCGTTCGAGATCCGTGTTCGACCTCCGATTTGTTCGAGTACCGAATTTTTTTTCCCCATAAGAAATAATGGTATATATTCTATTCCGTTCCCAAGCACTCGAACAGGCCCAAAATATTAATAAAACGTGTACCTAAACAACAATAATTATCTAAATGTGTATGAAATTGGTCAGAAAATCCTATAAAACAATTTTAAACCATTTACTGTACTAAAATAAAACAATTTTAAACCATTTTCTGTACTGTAGTGAACATACCTTTGAGCAGCGGTTCGATGGCATACAGGGATGGATGTGGAGAGGATGGAAGGGGGAGGTTACTGCTTGGAAGGAGAGTCCCCTTCCATGATGTGGCGGGGTAGTTCTCCTTCAGGAGTTGTTTCTCTCTCCAATGAAAGGGTGGGCAGATCTATTTCAGGGGTTTCTTCTCTTCTTTGTCTCTTCTTTGGAGGAGAAACAGGCTTTGATGTAGCAGCTTTCTTTTCTTTTGTGAAAAACTGGTCTATTGTTAATTGTTTCTTCCTCCTCTGCAGTATTCTTCGAAAATGATACATGACACTATCATTAAACATATGCACTGCCCGGTTTGCTACTGCAATTTCTGGGTGGTATTTTTCAGCAAAAGCCTGCACATCTGCCCACTTGGAACAAATTTCATTGATGAGAGAACTTGGAACATCCTCCCTTACCTCATCCTCTTCTGAAGATTCCTGCTCCACAATCAGATCCTGCTGCTGTTGTTGTTGCAGGTGCAACAATTCCTCCACAGTCAACTCGGTAGAATGGCTTTCTACAAGCTCATCAATATCATCCTTGTCGACCTCAAGCCCCAAACTCCTGCCCATGACAACAATTTCCTCAACGACATCAGTGTCATCAGAAATTACAGGGGTAGCAGTGCTTGGACCCGCCTCTGGTTGGAAACCTTCAAACTCCCTCTCTGTGACACATGATGGCCACAGCTTACGCCAGGCAGAGTTCAATGTCCTATAGGTCACACCTCGCCAAGCTTGGTCAATCATGTTAACAGAGTTGAGGATGCTGAAGTGTTCCTTCCAGAATTCCTTTAGGGTCAACTTCGTGTCACTGGTCACTTCAAAACACTTTCTGAAAAGGGCCTTGGTATAGAGTTTTTTGAAGTTTGAAATGACCTGTTGGTCCATGGGCTGGAGTATGGGAGTAGTATTGGGGGGCAAGAATTTGATTTTGATAAAGCTGTATTCTTCTTTCAAGTCATCCTCGAGACCTGGAGGATGTGCAGGAGCATTGTCCATAACCAGAAGACATTTCATTGGCAAGCTCTTTTCAATGAGGTAAGCCTTAACCTGGGGGGCAAACACTTCGTTTATCCACTCAGTAAAGAATTGTCTTGTGACCCAAGATTTAGTGTTCGAGCGCCACATAACTGGTAGTGCACTTTTACAAATATTATTTCGTTTGAACACCCGGGGGTTGTCCGAGTGGTACACTAACAAGGGTTTGATCTTGCAATCGCCACTTGCATTTGCACACAGCAACAATGTTAGCCTATCTTTCATTGGCTTGTGACCTGGCATCTTCGTCTCGTCCTTGGTAATGTACGTATTGGCTGGCATTTTCTTCCAAAATAACCCAGTCTCATCACAATTAAAGACTTGTTGTGCGATCAAATTTTGTTCATTTATGTACCGATCGAATTCCCCCACGTATTTATCGGCTGCAATTTGATCCGAACTAGCTGCCTCCCCATGCCTAGTAACACGATGAATACCTGTTCTATTACGAAACTTTTCAAACCAACCCCTGCTCGCTTTAAATGTAAATGAATCACTTTCACTGGTACTCGGACTTTTCTTCACTAATTCTTCATAGATATGCAACGCTTTTTCACAAATGAACGCTTCACTAACACTTTCCCCGGCCAACTGTTTTTCTTTAATAAATATTAAAAGCAACTTTTCCATCTCCTCAATCACTTGTGGCCTTTGCTTAGTTACCGCCGTAACTCCCGTTGCAACATTCGCCTTCTTAATCATTTCTTTATGCTTTAAAAACGTAGAAATGGTCGACTTCGCCATTCCGTATTCTACCGCTAAATCGGACACTCGTACACCATTCTCATATTTCGCTATAATTTCCTTCTTCAACTCGATCGTTGTTCGCACTGTTTTCCTCTTCTCCTTCCCCTTAACACTCATTACTTTCTTGGGACTCATTATGAAAGCTAAAAAAGCAATTAAAAGCACTGAAAATCACTAAATCACAACGAATGCTGATCGCGCGTTGTCTGAGTGACGCTCTCGAGAGAACTGATGCTTCCCGAACAAGCGAGAGTGGCCGAGATGGCGCGATCATCACAAAGCCCATGCGGTCGTCACGTGTTCGGCTGGTCGAGTACCGAATTTTTGGTCGAGCACCGCAGCAAAAATTTCTCGAAAATTTTGGTCGAACTCCGAATTGTTCGAGTATAGAGTCGTTCGACTACCGAGGTATCACTGTATGCTTAGCCACAGCTAAAAGAGTCAGTGAGATTCATGCCTTCAGCAAGAACATCGGATTCTCATCCAAAACGGCTACATGTTCTACAACTTGGTTTTCTAGCCAAAACGAGCTGCCTTCTCGGCCTTGGCCAATATCGTTCGATATTCCAAACTTATCGTATGGTTGGAAATGAACTAGAAAGAGTCTTATGCCCTGTAAGAGCTCTTAAGTTCTATTTAAAACGAACTAAACCTTTACGAGGCCCGTCTGAAGCTTTATGGTGTTCAGTTAAGAAACCATCTTTGCCTATGTCAAAGAATGCTTTATCCTATTTTATCAGACTGTTAATACGAGAAGCTCATTCCCATCTGAATGAGGAAGACCAAGCTTTGCTGAAGGTAAGGACACACGAAGTTAGAGCTGTCGCAACTTCCGTGGCCTTTAAACAAAATAGATCTCTGCAAAGTATAATCGACGCAACCTATTGGAAAAGCAAGTCAGTGTTCGCGTCTTTTTATCTTAAGAATGTCCAGTCTCTTTACGAGAACTGCTACACTCTGGGACCATTCGTAGCAACGAGTGCAGTAGTGGGTGAGGGCTCAACCACTACAATTCCCTAATTCCATAACCTTTTTAATCTTTCTCTTGAAATGTTTTATTATTGTTTTTGGGTTGTCCGGAAGGCTAAGAAGCCTTTCGCATCCTACTTGATTTGGCGGGTGGTCAAAGTCATTTCTTGAGAAGCGCCTAGATTAGAGGTTTTGATGAGGTCCTGTTGTATGGGTTGCAACCCTTGATACTTCAGCTCCTAGGGGTCGCTCAGCATCCTAAGAGGATCGCGAGGCTCCGTAAGGAAGACGTACTTAAAAAGGCAGAGTAATTGTTCAAGTCGACTTCCTTACCAGGTACTTATTTATTTTATGTTTGTTATTTTGAATAACTGCTAAAATGAAATAAAAAATCCTTAGCTCATAATAATGTAAACAATTATTGCTGGTCTCTACCCACCCCCCTGGGTGTGAATCAGCTTATATAATCACCGGCTAAGTTTAATATTGAAAAATGTTATTTTTATAATAAAATAAATTTTTGAATATACTTACCCGGTGATTATATATTAAAGGACCCTCCCTTCCTCCCCAATAGAGACCCAGTGGACCGAGGAGAAAATTGAGTTCTGTGTTTACATTGAGTACTGAGTACCTGCCCGACAGATGGCGCTGTTGATGTACACCCCCTACCTGTATAGCGATCGCTGGCGGATTTTTAACGTAGAGTTTTCTGTCGAGCAACAGAGTTGCAGCTTATATAATCACCGGGTAAGTATATTCAAAAATTTATTTTATTATAAAAATAACATTTTAAAGGAGTTCTGTATAGTTAAAGAAACATCAATGCAAAGATCTGGATGTTGAGGAGCCATTATCCTTGACCTACTACAATCATACTTTTAGCTTTGTTAAGGTTTAATTTCTTACCCTATAATTTGCATCTTGCACTAATTTTAGCTTGATCTTTATTAAGTATTACTGTACCACTTGTTTACTTCTTGTTTTGCGTGCAGGTATTCCACTCCACCTGCTAATTCTACAGGTGATGAAGATGTTGATGATTTGCAGCCAGGTATATCCCCACTGATGTTCCGAACACTAGTGGGTAGAGGTCATGCTGAATTTTCAACAAAAAAGCAACAAGATGCAATGGAATTCTTGGAGCACATTTTGAAATTATGTTCATGTAATTCTGCTGGTGCTGTTGATCCAGGAAATGTTCTGAAGTTTGAGGTTTGTTTTCTTTTTTATCTATATTGAACCATCGTTTATTTATATTATGAAATTGCTAAAAAAATAAATTTAATCTACCACTTGGAACATATTTTTAATCATAAGTAAAACAAATTTCATGCAATAAATTTTAGTGGGAATTAATGCACGTTTTAGGTGGAAGACAAATTTATATGCAGTGAAAGCGGAAAGGTGCGCTATGTTACTCGACCAGACCAGTACTTGCCTCTCCCAGTTCCTATGGAGGAAGCTATAAACAAAGAAGAGGTTGCTGCTTATCAAGCTCAGAAAGCAGAGGCCCAGGCATCTCAGAAAGTCTTGTAAGTTTTTTATAGGAACACATCATTTTTCTTTTAAGAAAGCTTTAAATCTTGTGTGATTCGTGTTTTACTTAAGCTTCAATAATCAAAGAGGCAGAAAGAAGATCAATCAATGTACATTAAATAAAGATGTAGAGCAAATTGTGAGGGTCAGCTGTAATTCCAAAAAGAAAAGAGGGAGCCCCTTCAGTCACCGCGTGTAGGTAATTCCCGTCGTCTTCTTCTTCTTCTTCTTCTTCTTCTTCTTCTTCTTCTTCTTCTTCTTCTTCTTCTTCTTCTTCTTCTTTTTTTTTTGCACCATCAAAGTGGTAACCATTTTGTTTGTTTGCACATGTTTCTAATTGACCGCTGGGCCCCCTTGTATCTTTTTTTAAGAATAGTCCTGAAAAAGAGTGTTTGGTTGTCAGAGTGGCTGTTATAGTAATCCTTCCTCTTGATCTCACTTATTAAATAAATTTGTGCTAAAGAAACCCTACTCTGATATTTAACTTATGACATTAAAATATGCGATGTTTTACGGTGGCTGGGCAAACTCGTCAGCCTGGCTTTTTTTTCTCTTGCATACAAAACAGGGACAGTGCTTTCAAGAAAATGTCAGAAATAGGACTTTCTGAAGTTCATAACAGTGCTTTAATACTATCATTATTTTGATTATTGGTATTGATATTATTGTTATATGGGATAACCAGACCATAAAACTCAATCCTGATTTTTTTCTTGAAAGTAAAGACTTCACATCTCTTCAATTATTTTATTCAGTGATTTGTGGTAGAGTTCTACATTAACTTGGTTCTTTTCTCATTAAGAGTCTAGTGTTTTTGCTCTGAAAAATTACAAATAGCGTTTATCTTTCTTTTTTCATGTCTGAGATCAAGTTTTGCCTTTATCAATCAATTGTAGTAAATAACAAAAATTTGCACTTTGAAGTATATCATTTTATTTTGATATTTTTTTTAGTTTTTTCAGATGCAATTGTCTTTTACTTCCCTAAATACCTTCCAGAATTGCAACCTTTTTCATCCTGTGTCTCTGTTTGGTTCAAGAGATTTAGCTTTTGACCAAATGCTCTGCTTTTTATAATCTTGAGGGATTAATAGTCCGCATCAACTCAGCAGCATATCCAGTACTTTGAGATTATGAGTTACCTTGCTAGTCTAAATCTAAGCCAATATTTTCGGGCAGAATCAGGCAGTATCCCAGATTCTTCCTAGTGGTGATTGATCTGTCGAACCTTATCATTGTCAAGCCAAGAAATTAAATCTTACAACTGTTTCTTACAGTATCGAGACCATTTGACATTCCAGCTTATGTTATATCTCTTGCTTAGTGCACTAGATGCAATAAATTTATACAGTAAATCTTTGCCATCTAAAATGTTTGTATCCATTGCTTGGTATGCCAAACTTCATAACTTTAGCTAATGAATATGGATAAGGCTGGAATAAGTAAAAGATATTACATTTATTAAATAGTACAACATACTAAAAGAGTTGAAAGCAGTCAAGTAACAAAACCATAGGTGGCCAAGAAGGCTTTTTCACTTCATACCATTCAAGTATATGAGGTTAGGTTTAGTGTTATTACAATAAACAAATGTTTGGTTAGAGTGGATTCCCTACTCAGCATAAAAGAAAGTACTGTATTCTTAAATTTTATAAGCCACAGACTTCTCCAGACATCCTACGGTCTCACTTTATTTCATTGCCCATTGTATAGTACATGAGTTTTGTACAGTATTGTTTTCTCTCTTTGAGATCTATTCATGCTTTGATCCCTTCATTAATTAACAGATCTTTTGGGCCATCCTTGTGAGAGTATGAAAGTGTAACATTTTTCAGATTTATCTACTTTATAAAAGATAACGATACGCTGTCACCCACACTACCACAGATTATCCTCTGAGGTGTAATGGTTTCAGTGCCACTACATTGTCACGCTAAGCACTTGTGAGATATGTGTAATGTTTTTTTTGTGTACTGTATATTATTTGGGAGAGATAATATATCAGAAATGATGGAGTTGTGTTACAGAATTTTGCACACGTCTATGAAGGTTAGTGTGTTTTTGATAAAATCATGCTTAGTAATACTTCAAAATACTGTATACAAATATTGTAGACAGTTGGTGAATCATAGCTATCCTCTGAAATTTCATTGACAAAAGCAAAATTAATTTGCTTTTGGAACAAAACTTTTGTTAATATTAATGTTAAAGATTTTTTTCCATATTTTTATTGCTACTGCCTATAATATGGAAATACTGTTAGGAAAAATACAATTTTCAATATTAATCTTACCCGATGATCATGTAGCTGTCAACTCCGTTGCCCGACAGAAATCTACGGTCGGGATACGCCAGCGATCGCTATCCAGGTGGGGGTGTACTCAACAGCGCCATCTGTGGTCAGGTACTCAAGTACTTCTTGTCAACAAGAACTCAATTTTTCCTCTGTCGTGCCGCCGGCAAGACCTACTTGGATACGCTGTTGATTTTGGAGTCTTTTGTTCACGATTTGGTGATGTATTTGCTCTAAAGTTTAGCCTTCGCTGTTCAGGAAGCTTTATCCTTAGCTTAGCAAGCTTTTGGAATTAATTTGATTCATTGGCTAACGAACTTTGCTTAATTTTGGAATTCCCCCTTGACTACCTCTAAATTCAAGATGTCTGACCATTCCCAAGTTCCTAAATACAGGCAGTGTAGTGTTAGGACTTGTACTAGGCGTCTTCCGAAGGCCTCTATAGATCCTCACACCGTATGTTCCAATTGTAGGGGTAAATCCTGTCAATTGGAAGATCGATGTGGGGAATGTGCTGGGCTTTCGGAATTCGATTTTAACGAATTCCTCAGATATGCACGTAGGTTAGAGAAGGAGAGAGATAGGAGGAGTTCTTCTCGCTCTGTGGATTTTTCCTCTCCCCATGCCCCTCAACCTTTTCCTTCCCCTGTGGTGGTGACTCCCGAACCTGCAACGAGTGCTCAGCCTGCAATGGCTGATATGTTGCGTGCCATTCAGGCTCTCGGTGAGAAGGTGGAGTCGTTGGTTTGTGACCGCAATCAGCTCTTGGCAGATGTCAGAGAGCTGAAAGCGAAGAGTGCAGTGGGAAGTGTTAGTGCTAGTGATGTGCATAGTGTCAGTGTCAGTGTTGCGCATGAGGGTACATCTGTGCGTGCCAGTCGTCCTCCCAGTCCGGGACCTCTTGCAAGCTCCCAAGCCCAGGGGAGAAGCAATGTCGAAGGACCAAAGGGTTCGGCAGGCCTTGATCGGCGCACGGATGTATCCTCAGTGGTTGCGGACGTATCTGTTAAGGATCGTCCCATCCACATACAGACGAATGAGCCCTTACATTCCTCGTCTGTGGAAGAAGTTTCCAGGAGGAAACGGTGGACCAAGGTCTCACGACCGCTCAAACGTAAGGTCCCTTCCGAGCTAGTCCAACGGCCCAGGTGTAGCCACTGGGTCAGTTCGGACTCGCCACAGTCATCTGATGACTGCACACCTCCCAAGAGAGGTAGAGTGGTCCCTCAACAGGCTACTGCTCCGTCTGTTGTTGCTCCAACCACAGTAGACCCTAAGTGGTCCATGCTGCAGACTATGCAGTCTCAGCTTGCGGCATTCATGCAGGAGTATCATGCCGAGAAGGTTAACACCTCTCCTGTTAACCTACAACCCGCAGAGGTTGTGCGCTCAGCAGATACTGCGGCTGCCTGCTCCCACACCCCACCTGTGAGAGCTCCTCCACCGATGCGCAGTCCTCCCTGCCAGACGCATGTTCTTGCTGCACCATCTGCTAACATGCGTGAGCTGCCGCATCAGGAGTTGCCGGGTTCCAGCACTATGCGGCATTCTCCTCAGCCCATGCAGCATGCTCTGCAGACCTTACAGCATGCTCCGCATACCATGCAGCATGAGCCGCATACCTTACAGCATGCTCTGCATACCATACCGCATGCTCCTCAGCCCACCGCAGACCCTCCCACACACCAGACCTCTGCTTTTGTTGTTGCCAGCTCGCAGACTGTCCAGCAGAGGCATGATGTTGGATCCGCAGGTACGCATGCACCCGTTCTGCAGGATTCAGCCGTTCAGCTTGCTGCTCTGCCTTTGCCACTCACAACTCAACTTTCGGATGATGATGTATCGGATGATGAAGCTGCTCATCTGGATGAACCTCACTCTGATGTTGAAGGACACAAGTCTTCGCCACCCTCCTTAGACTTTCGCAAAGTCCTTAATTTGTTCAGGGACTTGTATCCTGAGCATTTTGTGTCTGCAACCCCTCGTTCTCCTCCCTCCGAGTTTGCTCTGGGCATGCAGTCTGCTGCGCCTGCCTTCACCAAGCTTGTTCTCGCCAGATCATCTAGGAGAGCTTTGAGGGTTATGGGGGACTGGTTGCATTCCAAGAAGCAACTGGGAAGGACCTCTTTTGTGTTTCCTCCTCCCAAGCTGGCTTCTAAGTCGAGCGTCTGGTATGCCACGGGAGAGGAACCTGGCTTGGGGGTTCCTGCCTCTGCCCAGGCCGACTTCTCAAGTCTGGTTGACTCTCCCCGCAGGTTGGCTATGAGGCGTTCGAAGATCTGCTGGTCCTTTTCTGATCTAGATCATATGTTGAAGGGAGTCTTTCGTGCCTTCGAGATATTCAACTTCCTCGATTGGTGTTTGGGAGCCTTAAGCAGGAAGACTTCCCCTTCAGATAAGGACTCGGCCATGCTGATCATGTCTAGCATGGACAAGGCAATTCGGGATGGGTCTGGTGAACTTGCGGCTTCATATGTATCAGGAGTCCTCAAGAAGAGAGAACATCTTTGCTCCTTCTTATCTGCTGGTATCACTCCTTGCCAGAAGTCAGAGTTGTTGTTTGCTCCTCTCTCCAAGTGTCTGTTTCCGGAGGAGTTGATTAAGGGGATGGCTGCCTCACTTATCCAGAAGGATACTCATGATCTAATGGCTTCTTCTGCACGTAAGGCTAAAACCTTACCTTCCGTGCCTAGACCCTTCCGCCCTGCAGCAGTTGATACACCTGCTTCTAGGTTCATCCCGCCCTTTCGTGGCAGAACCTCCAGCAGAGGAGGTACCCGTGCAGACAGTCACCGTGGCAAGTCCAAGAAGGGTTCCAAGTCCGCAAAAGGCAAGTTTTGACTGCCTTCCTCTCCAGACAGCAGTAGGAGCCAGACTCAAGACCTTCTGGCAAGCTTGGGAGAGCAGAGGTGCAGACGCTCAGTCTGTGAAGTGGCTAAGGGAGGGATACAGAATTCCGTTCTGCCGCAATCCCCCTCTAGCTACATCTCCCATCAACCTCTCTCCCAACTACAAGGAGAAGGACAAGAGGTGTCGCTCTTGCTACAAAAGGAAGCAGTGGTCATAGTCCGGGATCATCAATCCCCGGGCTTTTACAACCGTCTCTTCCTGGTAGCCAAGAAGACAGGAGGTTGGAGACCGGTGCTGGACGTCAGTGCTCTCAATGCTTTTGTCACCAAGCAGACGTTCACGATGGAGACGACGAAGTCGGTCCTAGCAGCGGTCAGGCAGGAGGACTGGATGGTCTCGTTAGACCTGAAAGACGCATACTTTCACGTCCCCATCCATCCAGACTCCCAACCTTTCCTAAGATTCGTCTTTGGAAAGGTTGTGTACCAGTTCCAAGCCCTGTGCTTTGGCCTAAGTACGGCACCTCTTGTGTTTACGCGACTGATGAGGAATATTGCGAAATTCCTTCACTTGGCAGACATCAGAGCCTCCCTCTATTTAGACGACTGGCTTTTAAGAGCTCCCACAAGTCGTCGCTGTCTGGAGAATCTCAGATGGACTATGGATCTGACCAAGGAACTGGGCCTCCTGGTCAATTTAGAGAAGTCCCAGCTCGTTCCATCCCAGACCATTGTCTACCTGGGTATGGAGATTCAGAGTTGAGCTTTTCGGGCTTTTCCGTCGGCCCCAAGGATCAACCAAGCCCTAGAATGCATCCAGAGCATGCTGAGAAGGAACTGATGCTCAGTCAGGCAGTGGATGAGTCTTACAGGGACACTTTCATCGCTGGCCCTGTTCATCGAGTTAGGGAGACTCCACCTCCGCCCCCTTCAGTATCATCTAGCTGCTCACTGGATAAAGGACATGACGCTAGAGACGGTCTCAGTTCCTGTTTCCGAAGAGATGAGGTCTACTCTAACGTGGTGGAAGAACAGCATTCTTCTCAAGGAAGGTCTACCTTTGGCTGTTCAGACCCCCGACCACCGTCTCTTCTCGGACGCATCAGACTCGGGCTGGGGTGCGACATTGGACGGACAGGAATGCTCGGGAACATGGAATCAGGAGCAAAGGACACTTCACATCAATTGCAAGGAGTTGTTGGCGGTTCATCTGGCCTTGATAAACTTCAAGTCCCTCCAGCTAAACAAGGTGGTGGAGGTGAACTCCGACAACACCACAGCCTTGGCTTACATCTCCAAGCAGGGAGGGACTCATTCGAGGAAGTTGTTCGAGATCGCAAGGGACCTCCTCATTTGGTCAAAAGATCGAAAGCTCACGCTGGTAACGAGGTTCATTCAGGGCGATATGAATGTCATGGCAGATCGCCTCAGCCAGAAGGGTCAGGTCATCCCCACAGAGTGGACCCTTCACAAGAATGTTTGCAGCAGACTTTGGGCCCTGTGGGGTCAGCCAACCATAGATCTGTTCGCTACCTCGATGACCAAGAGGCTCCCGTTGTATTGTTCTCCGATTCCAGACCCAGCAGCAGTTCACGTGGATGCCTTTCTGCTGGATTGGTCCCATCTCGACCTGTATGCATTCCCGCCGTTCAAGATTGTCAACAGGGTACTTCAGAAGTTCGCCTCTCACAAAGGGACACGGCTGACGTTTGTTGCTCCCCTCTGGCCCGCGAGAGAATGGTTCACAGAGGTACTGCAATGGCTGGTCGACGTTCCCAGGACTCTTCCTCTAAGAGTGGACCTTCTGCGTCAACCTCACGTAAAGAAGGTGCACCCAAACCTCCACGCTCTTCGTCTGACTGCCTTCAGACTATCGAAAGACTCTCAAGAGCTAGAGGCTTTTCGAAGGAGGCAGCCAGAGCGATTGCCAGAGCAAGGAGGACATCCACTCTCAGAGTCTATCAGTCTAAATGGGAAGTCTTCCGAAGCTGGTGCAAGGCCAATGCAGTTTCCTCAACCAGTACCACTGTAACCCAGATTGCTGACTTCCTGTTACATCTAAGGAACGTAAGATCCCTATCAGCTCCGACGATCAAGGGTTACAGAAGTATGTTGGCAGCGGTTTTCCGCCACAGAGGCTTGGATCTTTCCACCAACAAAGATCTACAGGACCTCCTTAGGTCTTTTGAGACCTCAAAGGAACGTCGGTTGTCCACTCCAGGCTGGAATCTAGACGTGGTCCTAAGGTTCCTTATGTCATCAAGATTTGAACTGCTCCAATCAGCCTCTTTTAAGGACCTCACATTAAAAACTCTTTTCCTCGTGTGCTTAGCAACAGCTAAAAGAGTAAGTGAGATCCACGCCTTCAGCAGGAACATAGGTTTCACATCTGAAACGGCTACATGTTCCTTGCAGCTCGGTTTTTTGGCTAAAAACGAGCTTCCTTCACGTCCTTGGCCTAAGTCGTTCGAGATCCCAAGCCTGTCCAACTTGGTGGGGAACGAACTGGAGAGAGTACTTTGCCCAGTTAGAGCTCTTAGGTACTATCTAAGAAGGTCAAAACCTTTACGAGGACAATCAGAAGCCTTATGGTGTGCTATCAAGAAGCCTTCGCTACCAATGTCTAAGAACGCAGTTTCTTACTACATCAGGCTTCTGATTAGAGAAGCACATTCTCATCTGAAGGAAGAAGACCTTGCTTTGCTGAAGGTAAGGACACATGAAGTGAGAGCTGTGGCTACTTCAGTGGCCTTCAAACAGAACCGTTCTCTGCAGAGTGTTATGGATGCAACCTATTGGAGAAGCAAGTCAGTGTTCGCATCATTCTATCTCAAAGATGTCCAGTCTCTTTACGAGAACTGCTATACCCTGGGACCATTCGTAGCAGCGAGTGCAGTAGTAGGTGAGGGCTCAGCCACTACATTCCCATAATCCCATAACCTTTTTAACCTTTTTCTTGAATACTTTTTATTGTTGTTTTTGGGTTGTACGGTCGGCTAAGAAGCCTTCCGCATCCTGGTTGATTTGGCGGGTGGTCAATTCTTTCTTGAGAAGCGCCTAGGTTAGAGGTTGTGATGAGGTCCTTTAGTATGGGTTGCAGCCCTTTATACTTCAGCACCTAAGAGTCGTTCAGCATCCTAAGAGGACCGCTACGCTCAGTAAGGAAGACGTACTTAATAAAGGCAGAGTAATGGTTCAAGTCGACTTCCTTACCAAGTACTTATTTATTTTATGTTTGTTATTTTGAATAACTAATAAAATGAAATACGGGATACTTAGCTTCTTTGTTAACATGTATGCTGGTCTCCACCCACCACCCTGGGTGTGAATCAGCTACATGATCATCGGGTAAGATTAATATTGAAAAATGTTATTTTCATTAGTAAAATAAATTTTTGAATATACTTACCCGATGATCATGAATTAAAGAACCCGCCCTTCCTCCCCATAGAGAACCAGTGGACCGAGGAGAAAATTGAGTTCTTGTTGACAAGAAATACTTGAGTACCTGACCACAGATGGCGCTGTTGAGTACACCCCCACCTGGATAGCGATCGCTGGCGTATCCCGACCGTAGATTTCTGTCGAGCAACGGAGTTGACAGCTACATGATCATCGGGTAAGTATATTAAAAAATTTATTTTACTAATGAAAATAACATATTACTTAAAATTTGTGATATTCTTACTTTTGGGATACTAGTGCAATGGTTTCCGAAAGTCCCTGTATATAAATAACTGGCACAGTTACTGCAATTTTTCTTGGGATACATACACTGGAGTCTAGGATTTTGAACTAATTTGTCCCAGAAGGCTGTTTGAAAACTGATTTAATTTTTCCTATAAAAATTGAAGTAAGTTGGATTAATCTACCCCAGACCCCTCAAAAATCACTTGTAAAGCAATTAAATAGATGAAATTGAGGAAAATCTATTTTAACTTCACCTTTATTAAGGAGGATTGATGGCCTAAGTGGAAGGTGAAGAGTTGCATTTCACAATTTTTCTTTTTAACTCAACACTATCACTGTATCACCAACCAAGGTAGGCCCCATGGTGTATTTATGGGTACCAAAAACATAACAAAATAAGCAAAGATAATTTATAGCAATGTTTAGAAGTATGCACTGGAAGAGTTATACGTTAAGCAACTGGTGTCACACAACTGATCTCTTTAAAATTTCAATCAAGGTGCACCTTCTGTTTGAATACTTGTTGTTTGTTCTCCAACTGAGACAATATTTTTGCACTTACTTTTTTTTTTTTTGAGATAGGAGGCATTTGACAGTTGAGGTTCTACCATACTGTACACTTTCTCACATGACCTTTTGGAAAAGCCCTAATTGTGAAAATAGCTGAGGGAAGGAGTGCAGAAAAACTGAAAATTATGTAGAAAGTTGGTAGATGAAAACCTTAGTCGTTCAGGCTAAAAAGTAACTGACAAGAGAAGGTGAAGAGATCTCCTTTCATTTCCAACCCCATAAAGAAGCAAGCCATAATAAATAGATGTCCATGATGATGATTACACTCATTCTGTCAATTAATTTCAATTTCCACAACAGGCCACCAGATGAACAGGTGAGAGCAAAAATTCCATTTGATATTTGTCTGTCAAAACTGGCAGCCCCAGAGGAAATTCTTGCATTTAGTTCTGCTGCTGGAAAAGAAGTTACCATGCAGAAGATCACTCGTCTCCGTACCTTCCCTGATTACTTGTTTATCCAGGTGAGCATTTTATACTATGCTTAGTATCTTTGAAATCTTGGCAGTGGAAATTCATTAATTGCATATGATTAACCCTTGATTCTAGAGTTGTGTATCTTAAACTGTTAGGAAAGTACAATTTACTCTATTTAGAAGATGAGCGTTTAGTTTCATTGTGAGTCAAGTTTTTAAAAGTTATGAGGCTTAATATAAATTAATTTTCTGTACTGTAATGTTATCCTTTAAAGTTCCTGTAATGGAATCATCTGCATCTAGTATTCCATAATTCATATTTTCTTACTTAGAAACATGACTGTAAAACTAATTACTGTACCTCATAAACAATGATTTGTTCCGTAACCGAAATACAAACCACGCTATTTACAAAGGGTTTACTTTTAGCGCAGCTGAAATGACGAGCCAATAGTTTTTAACGAGGGTTAATTACCCCCGCGCTAGTTAGCGGGGGGTGGGGAAGGGTAGCTTGCTACCCCTCCCCCCTCCACACACCGGTGACTTGCTTCACTTCACTTTTGGCTCGGCGGTGATCAGACGTGTCTGTTCATCGCCTTCGCTGACAGCCTTTAATTTTCTTCTTTTTCTTTACAGCTTGTGTGATTGGTTGGAAGTTGACCTTCAGTTATTTTCTTTTATTTAATATGCGGACATGCCCTGGAGTTGCCGGCCGTCCTTGTGGGACTTTCATGTCGGACGTGAGTACGGATCCTCACACCCTCTGCCCTCAATGTCGGGGCCGACGGTGCGACCAGGATAACATGTGCCGTGAGTGTAGGGAGTGGTCTGCCTCCCAGTGGGAGAGGTTTGGCCGTCGGCGTAAGAAGAAGTCCAAGAGAGACCGTTCTCCTCCGGGGTTAGCCTTGAAGGAGGAAGGTTCTCGGGACTCTTCTTCCGCCGCCCAAACCTCCTCCGAAGCTCCCCCTCGTCCGCCTCCTAAGGAGAGTCGTCCGAGTGGGAGCGCAGGCCCTTGTTCTGTTTCCCTACCTTCGGTGGGGGGAGAGGGCGTCGCCTCCCATAGCGAGGCGGTTCCCCCTCCTCCTCCGGGGGAGGTTATTGATAATAATACTTTATCCAGTGATGATCTGTTGCAGATTTGGTCGTCCCTGGGGCTTAAGGGCTTGCCCTCCAGGGTCGCTCTTATTGACCTTGTCTCGTTGGGGGCCGCTGTTAAACAGTCGCCGGTGGTAGCGGAGGTAGACCCTCTGTCTATTGTCGACGTCGTGGTGACAGAGGCCTCCGACGTGGCTGGGCCTTCCGACGCAGGTGCTGTTGCTGGTGATGGTGCTCTAGGCTCTCCTCCTCCTTCCGTGCATCCTTCGAAGGGGGAAGTGAGTCCTTCGGTCTCGACTGCTGCCCAGCTTCCTTCTGAGGGAAGTGTTTTGAAGGAGACTCCCCTTCGGAGGACCGATGGTCCCGACGATCTCCCCCGAGGCCGCCTCCGCCGTAAGGCTCACCGCCCTCTACGCCACAAGGGCCTCCCTTCCCCTTACAGGGGGACTAAGAGGCGCCTTTTTGGGTCTTCGTCCTCCGGGGGGGACTCTCCTCGTCAGCCTCAACCGACTACTCCGCCCTCCTTGAACCTCTCTGCGGACCGCTCTCCATCTCCTGCCGGATCTTCGCCTTCTGGAGAACTCGTCACCCGACGGGCAACGGTCCCTTCGGGGCTAAGGGATTCTTCCCTTACGCGAGCAGGGCCAGCGCACAAGCGCTCTCCTGCTCGCCAGCGATCTCCTGCTCGTCGACGATCTCCTGCTCGCCAAGACTCTCCTGCTCGCCGACGCTCACCTGCTCGTCGGCTCTCTCCTGAGGTTCGCCCCCCTCGCCAGCGCTCTCCTGCTCGTCAGCTCTCTTCCGAGCGTCAGCGCTCATTTGAGGACCATCGCCCTGCGGTCTCTGACCACCCTTTAGTTCCTGCTGAACTCCCTGCTCACCATCGTGTGTCAGAAACACATGTTCGCCAACGCGCCAGCGATCTTCCCGTTCCTGCTCGTGAACCTATCCTCTCACAGGACACGCGTCGACCTTCTGCTCGCCAGCGATCACCAGCTCGCCAGCGATCACCAGCTCGCCAGCGATCACCAGCTCGCCAGCGATCACCAGTTCGCCAGCGATCACCTTCACATGCTGCCCGCCATCGCACGAACCTGCATGATCGCCCGCTTACGCATGCTGCTCCTCATCGCAATACCCTGAACGATCGCCCTCCTGCGGATGCTGATCACCATCGCACAACCCTGCACGATCGCCCGCTTACGCATGCTGCTCGCCATCGCACAACCCTGCACGATCGCCCGCTTTCGCATGCTGCTCCTCATCGCAATACCCTGAACGATCGCCCTCCTGCGGATGCTGATCACCATCGCACCCTTTCACGCGATCATTCACCTGCGCATGCTGCTCGCCATCGCACAACCCTGCACGATCGCCCGCTTACGCATGCTGCTCCTCATCGCACAACCCTGAACGATCGCCTTCCTGCGGATGCTGATCACCATCGCACCCTTTCACGCGATCATTCACCTACGCATGCTGCTCGCCATCGCACAACCCTGAACGATCGCCCGCTTACGCATGCTGCTCCTCATCGCTCAACCCTGAACGACCGCCCTCTTGCGCGCAATCATTCACCTTCACATGCCGCTTGCCATCGCTTACCATCACGTGATCATTATCGCCAGCGATCTTCTTCACCTACGCGGCAGCACGATCCCTCGCCGTCGCGCCATCGCTTGCGTTCGTCGCCTCGGACACGTGTTCCTTTACCTGCCCACCCTCACGCCCACTCGCCTGCGCGCCCGCGTGATCGCTCGCCTGCGCGCCCGCGCGATCGCTCGCCTGCGCGCCCGCGCGACCGCTCGCCTGCGCGCCCGCGCGACCGCTCGCCTGCGCGCCCGCGCGACCGCTCGCCTGCGCGCCCGCGCGACCGCTCGCCTGTACGCCCGCGCGATCACCCGCGCGATCACCCGCGCAACCATTCGCCTTTGCGCGACCGTTCACCCTCGCGCGACCATAGTTCGCGGCGAATTCCACAGCCGGTGGTAGCAGCAGGGACGCGTGCTCCTAGACGGCACTCGAGATCACCTCCATCCAAGCACAGGTTGGTATTGCAGGACGAGGACAGGTCATTACAGCATTCTTCCCCACCTTCTTTTCAGGCAGGTACCGTCGTGTCCACTCCAAAGGATCGCCCGATCCCTTTCACCTTAGCGAGGATTTCGGACTCTGTGTCCTTTGAGCAGCAGACTTGGTTTGGTCCGCTGGCACGGGCGTTAGTGAGGGTTATGAAACCAGCACTCGCCGGCCAGGGTAACAAACCAGCGGCTGTCTCTCCTTCGCTGAAGAGAAAGAGAGGAGTGGACTTCGTGGTGACTTCCCCCAGGGCGAAGTTGGTTCCCAAGAGGTCGGTTTCGAGGGTCCCCTCTCCTGCACGAGTACTCTCTCCTTCTCCCGTGGACGAGGCCTTTCCGTCCTCAGGTGAGTCCAGTGGACCGGTAGTCTTCCCCCCGGCACCAGGGGGGGAGACTTCGCTTCAGGCAGGAGAATTGTCTCGTGAGGAAGGGGCCCCTCGAACCTCGTTGTTGGGATCCTGTATCCCTCCTAGGAGGGAGCCCAAGGATTCCAAGACCATCCCTAAATCCTCTGCAAGGATTCGACAGGAACCCATGACTACCCAGGGGAATGTCCACGTATCACCCCAGGAAGAGATTCCTGGGGCAGGAGACTTAGCTGCCAGCCCACAGGGAGGAGAACAGCAAGAGTCCGAACATGCCTTCTGGCAGGTCCTAAGCCTGATAAGGCAACTTAACAGTCTTACGGATCCAGTCATCCCCCCCCGTGAAGGCAAAGACACAATTCTGGATGAAGTGTTCGACGTTCGGAAGGCCCCTAAGACCAGTGCAGCTCTGCCCTGGTCTCGGGGGCTGAAGAGTGCCAGAGCTAGGGCCAATGCTCAGCTCGCACTTCTTGCCTCCTCCAGTCGTTCCACTGCCGGGAACAAACTCATCCCTCCTCCTCGCCTTCAGCAGAGGAGGTATTTCGAGATCCTGGGTGAGCACAACCTCGCTCTTCCGCTCCATCACTCTGTGGAGGAGCTGGCGAAGGGAGTTCCCTTGGAGAAACTCTCTGCCCGGCAGGTGTCGTTCTCGGCGGCAGAGATCCTTAACCACGAGAAGGTCGCTAAGTGTGCCATGCAGGCCACTTCGTGGCTGGACTTCTGGTTAGGATCTCTGGGCATCCTATTGCGATCTGAGGACTTGTCCAAGGAGACCAATAGGAAGGCCCTAGAGACCTTCTTGCTCTCGGGCACCCGCTCCATCGAGTTCTTGGCGCACCAGGTTACCACCCTGTGGGCCAACTCGGTGTTGAAGCGTCGCGATGCTGTGTCCGAGAGATTCCATCCGAAGGTCCCCGCCGTAGATGTGTGTAGGCTCCGACATGCCTCCCTCCTGGGGGAGAGCCTGTTTGAGCCTCAAGACTTGGAGCGAACGGCTGAGAGGTGGAGGAAATCCAGCACGGACTCCCTCCTCCACAGGGCCCTTACAACTCGGCCCTATAAGCCTCCAGCCCCGCCACAACAGCAGCAACAGCCTCGTAAGGCTCCAAAACAGGCACCGGCAGCTAAGAAAGTGGTGTCTAAGCCCCAGCCCTTTCCAGCCAAGGTCAAGAGGGGTGGTAAGTCCTCCAGGGGAGGCAAGACTTCTAGGGGTGGCGGCCGCGGCCGCAAGCCCTAGGGGTGGCAGTCCCCCTGCGTGTCCACCTGTGGGGGGATGCCTTCAGCGTTGCGTCCGCAGGTGGCAACATCTCGGGGCCGATGCTTGGACGATCTCGGTGATCGGCCAAGGTTATCGCGTCCCGTTCACGTCATCTCAACCTCCCCTGACAGCGAATCCAGTGTCGTTGAGCTCCTATGCCATGGGATCGGCAAAGGGGCTGGCCCTTCAGGCCGAAGTCAAGACCATGTTCGAGAAGGGTGCTCTCCAGGAGGTCGTGGACGGCTCTCCAGGCTTCTTCAGTCGACTCTTTCTTGTAAAGAAGGCTACTGGAGACTGGAGACCCGTCATCGATCTCTCGGCTCTGAACAGGTTTGTCAAACAAACCCGGTTCAGCATGGAGACAGCAGACACAGTCAGACTTGCGGTGAGACCACAAGACTTCATGTGTACACTGGATCTAAAGGATGCGTACTTCCAGATCCCAATCCATCCGTCTTCCAGGAAGTACCTGAGATTCTGCCTAGACAACAAGATCTACCAGTTCAAGGTGCTGTGTTTCGGTCTCTCCACAGCTCCTCAGGTGTTCACCAGAGTGTTCACCCTGATTTCGACTTGGGCGCACAGGAACGGCATTCGTCTCCTTCGTTACCTAGACGATTGGCTGATCCTAGCAGACTCGGAGTCGACCCTTCTTCGACACCGAGACAGGCTTCTAGATCTTTGCCAGGATCTGGGGATCGTGGTAAACCTCGAGAAGTCCTCTCTGCAGCCGTCCCAGCGACTGGTTTATCTAGGCATGCTAATAGACACCAATCTCCACAAAGCCTTTCCATCAGACGACCGGATAGCAAGGCTGAGGAGGGTGGCGGAACCTTTCCTCAGGCGAAAAGAACTCCCCGCCCAATCGTGGTTGCGTCTCTTGGGCCACCTATCCTCCCTGGCCCGTCTGGTTCCAAACAGCCGCCTCAGGATGAGATCCCTTCAATGGCGGCTCAAGTCCCGGTGGAATCAAGGATCCGATTCCCCGGACACTCTGATCCCAATGGGGTCTCTGGAACAGACGGACTTGCGGTGGTGGCTGGCCGACGAGAACCTGCGAAAGGGAGTGAGTCTTCTCGTCCTTCCCCCGGAATTGACTCTGTTTTCGGACGCGTCAAAAGAAGGGTGGGGGGCGCACGTTCTGAACCAGAGGGCCTCAGGCCTTTGGTCAGAATCAGAAAAGTGCCTACACATCAACCTGCTAGAATTGAAGGCCGTCTTTCTGGCCCTTCAACAGTTCCAACGGTTCCTGGCGGGTCACTCCGTGGTGGTGATGAGCGACAACACCACGGTAGTGGCTTATATCAACAAGCAGGGAGGCACTTTTTCGCAACAGCTATCCCATCTTGCAGTAGAGACTCTGAGGTGGACCGAAACCCACTCGATAACACTATCAGCTCGCTTCATTCCTGGCAAGAGGAATGTGCTCGCCGACAGTCTGAGCAGGGCTTCGCAGATAGTGAGTACCGAGTGGTCTTTGGATCCTCAGATAGCCAACAAAGTCCTGACTTTGTGGGGTTCCCCGACGGTGGACTTGTTCGCGACAGCCTTGAACTTCAAGCTGCCCCTGTACTGCTCACCAGTCCCGGACCCCAAGGCACTCTGGCAAGATGCTTTCCAGCAACGGTGGGACAACATCGACGTGTACGCCTTCCCACCATTCTGTCTGATGAGAAGGGTGCTCAACAGGACCAGACTATCGGTCAACTGTTCCATGACTCTAGTAGCTCCGCTATGGCATCACGCGGAATGGTTTCCGGACCTTCTGCAACTCCTGACGGAACTCCCAAGGGAGCTTCCTCCACGACACGAGCTTCTCAGACAACCCCACTCCGGTGTCCCTCACAGGGCTGTAGCCTCGCTTCGACTTCACGCCTGGAGACTATCCAGCGTCTCCTCGCGGAGAGAGGCTTTTCGCAACAGGTTGCGGAGAGAATGTCTCGGCACCTGCGAAGGTCCTCTGAGGGAGTCTACCAAGCGAAGTGGAGAGTCTTTTGTGGTTGGTGTCGTGGAAGGGGTATCTCTCCACTCGATGCCACTATTCCAGCAATAGCGGACTTCCTTGTGTATCTGCGAGAAGAAATGCGCCTTTCTGTCTCGGCAGTGAAAGGCTATCGCTCAGCCTTAAGCTTGGCCTTCAGATTGAAGGGCGTGGATATTTCTTCATCGCTAGAACTCTCTTTACTCATACGTAGCTATGAGCTTACCTGCCCCCAGTCGGAAGTGAGACCCCCTCCTTGGAACGTGGTTCGAGTTCTCAGGTCTCTCAAGAGACCTCCCTTCGAGCCATTACGCCAGGCCTCCGATCGCCACCTGTCTTGGAAGACGGCTTTCCTACTCGCCTTGGCCTCGGCCAAGCGAGTTAGTGAACTTCATGGTCTCTCGTACGACATCGCCCATTCAAGGGGATGGGGGGAGGTAACGTTCAGGTTCGTCCCTGAGTTTGTGGCCAAGACTCAGAATCCTGGAGTGCCGGATCCTCGGTTCGACTCTTTCAGGATCGCGAGTCTCCGTTCTGTAACAAACGACCCAGACCAGCTGCTACTATGCCCAGTGAGGTGTCTGAGGTACTACTTGAAGAGAACGGCTGCAGTCCGTCCTCATGTGCGAGCTTTGTTTGTGAGCACAGGCAGGACAAAGAGGAGGGTCACAAGGAACACCATCTCTGCTTGGATTCGAAGGGTTATCCACCATGCCCTGAATCCTGACCCTCCTCCGTCACGTCGCCCTCGGGCCCACGATGTCAGGGGTATTGCTACATCCCTGGCCTTCAAGAGAAACTTCTCTGTGACGCAGGTACTTCAAGCGGGGGTCTGGAAGCGTCAAACGACCTTCACAGCCCACTACCTGCAAGACGTGACCCACAGGAGCCTCGATACGTTCTCTATCGGCCCTGTGGTGGCTGCACAACAGCTGGTCTAACCTCAGGCTCCTTTTTGGACAAGTAGCAGTAGGTTGAGGGCGTTGTTACCCGGTCTTAGTCTGTGTGAATGAAAGAGTATGTCTGACCCTTACTTCTTTCTTCATTCTCCCCTCTCTTGGGGAAGCAGCATCCTGGTCCTCGCATAGCTGACCTCGACCTCTGCAGGTAACCCATGCTTCTTTGTGCTCCTAGTATTAAGCTTAATACTGTTGCGTCTCCCATACCCTGACGAGGTGGTATGGGGAACGTCCTATCCTAGAATTCCTATCTGAAGGTCTCAAGGTCAACTTCATAGGACGAGTCACACTCTCCTCCTCACACTACTTATGTAGGCCACTCGTTCCTAGCGATGCTAGGAACCTGTGAGGTACAGGGGCTCCCTCTCTCTAGTGCTGCTCACTAAGGGATCGAGCCCCCGGGCAAGCCGAAGTCAGTAAGGCTGGGGACTTTCCACCCTTCCTAAGGGGTAAGTCACCCTTTGTAAATAGCGTGGTTTGTATTTCGGTTACGGAACAAATGACAAATTCGAAGATAATTTGTATTTTTCCTAACCATACAAACCTTAGCTATTTACACATATGTGCCCGCCATCCCTGACCCCCAAGTCAAGTCCTACCTCTAAGTGAAGTGAAGCAAGTCACCGGTGTGTGGAGGGGGGAGGGGTAGCAAGCTACCCTTCCCCACCCCCCGCTAACTAGCGCGGGGGTAATTAACCCTCGTTAAAAACTATTGGCTCGTCATTTCAGCTGCGCTAAAAGTAAACCCTTTGTAAATAGCTAAGGTTTGTATGGTTAGGAAAAATACAAATTATCTTCGAATTTGTCATTTTTGAAGCTACCAGTTTTTTTCAAGTGCTTATATTAGCTCAGTATTACACCAGACATAGTTTATTATTTCACAAACAATTTCAAGTTCCTATGTCTCCTCTTCTTAGTAGATATTGTTTACTAAACTGTAGAGGCAGCTATTAATTACTGTACTGCCATACACAAATTATATCCCTCCTGGCGAGTTATTTTTTTGTTAGACAACTGTTGTTCCTAGCTTTCATTTCTTGTGCTTAGAAGGACTTTTGATATTTTTATGCTTGTCAATTTTTGCAGCTTGTGAAATTTGGCATTGGACAAGATTGGGTGCCAATGAAGTATGATGTTTCGATTAACATGCCAGAAGTTTTAGACTTGACGGTTTTGAAGGGATTCGGACTTCAGCCAGGAGAAGAAGAGCTACCAGAAACACCAGCAGCAGCACCACAACCAAAAGGTCAGATTCATGAGGGTAAAGCGGTTGGGGTTGAACTGTTCGTCGAACCTGCTTGTCATACGGTTCAAAGAGGTGGAGTCAGTCACAAATGCATAAGGTTTGTGGACAATGAAGCCCTGCCCACAAAAGTCAAGCTAGATCTGACTTTCTTCAAACCGTTCAACGAACGTGGTCACATGCTCGAACATCACTACACTACTTGTTTGTCAAGTGGCATTCGACAAACCGTTCGACCGTGTAAACCCCGCCTAATAGTTAAAGTATTCCAATATATAAGAACAATTCTGTTTAATAGTAATCCACTCCATTGTTTTCACAGGTTTTATGGCTTATAAGGAACACTATAGTCTATTTTTTATAGCGGTGCATATTTGCACTTGACTCACAGGGGTGCCCTTTTAGCTCGGAAAGGTTCCTGATACCTGATTGGTCGGAAGTATTTTTGTCCGAACACCTTCATTGTTCTCGAATGATTACCAAGTAATGTGAATCGAAACTTATTTATCGACCTATATTTCTCCATCATATATATGTTTTGTCAATAAACAATGTGAAAGAATAAATATTTTTCAATATTAAACTTACCCGATAATCATGTAGCTGTCAACTCCGTTGCCCGACAGAATTCTATGGAGGGATACGCCAGCTATCACAATACTAGAAGGGGGTGTATTTACCAGCGCCACCTGTGGCCAGGTACTCAAGTACTTCTTGTTGACACCTCCTCAATTATTCCTCTGTCGTGCTTCTGGCAAGACGTTCTGGGATACGCTTATGTTCTTGGAGTATTTTCACGACTTTGGTGAAGTATTTCTCTTTGATTTCGGCTGTCGCTTTACTGGAAACTTCTATATTAGCTTAGTTAGCTTTTGGAATTAATTTGATTAATTTTGGTGACGAGAGAGTATGAACTCTCGTTCACTTTTCTATGGCCGACCCTTCCCTTAGACGGAAGTGTTGGTGTCTAAGAGAGTATAGACTCTCTTTCTTAATTTTGCTTAACAAAAGTTATAGATTTATTTTATATCTCTCCGCCTCTTATAGGCCTCTTCGATTAACTTCCTTTTATTATAAACTCATTAAAATTAATTTTTATATTTGTTTATATTCGACCTTCCTAATAGTAGGCGGTCTTTTACCGAAGTTAATAAACTTTGAGCCCGTCATTTCGGTTTTACCTGTTAACATATTATGCTATTTCCGCCACAGAGTTTGAAAGATTTTCTTTGACAGTCTCGTACTGTTTTCAAAGCTGAACTAACGTTTTGTTTTGTCTCTGCAGTTGTTGACGTTCAGAACGTTCAACTTGCACTCTATCGTTACGATAGAGAAAGAATGTTCACGGTTTCACGTTGCAGTAAGAGTAACCGTGTCTAGCGTTTTGTTCATTCTTTCTTAACTTAATGGTTTTGATCCTAATAAAGGAACTTTTCAGTTTTTTTCCTTTAACAATAATATGTTTTAACGATATATATGATTGGGCTCTTCTCTCAGGTTCTAAGTCAAGAGAGAGAGAGAGAGAGAGAGAGATAGAGACGGAGGGAGAAAGAGGATAAACGTTTCATTCAAGCCTGCCAGGCGTACGAGTAACGTCGTTATCGTTTTTTGCTCTTCTCCCTAGTCTCTTTAGGGGAAGAAACTAAACGTTTCTAGAGTGATCTAGTGTTTAGTCTCTTTCCAACCACTGAATTATCTTTCATTAGATTTTTCTGTTACATTGTAATTCTGTTTTCGCAATTACTAACTTTGAGAAAGGATAGAATTGCGTATTTCAGGTACAAACCACTTAAAGTTTCGAGTTCAGTGAAATAAGTGCAAACAGAAATCAAAGTGATAAGTGATAAGTGATTAGTGCGTGAGGGTACTTTTGTGCGCGCCAGTCGTCCTCCCAGTCCGGGACCTCTTGCAAGCTCCCAAGCCCAGGGGAGAAGCAATGTCGAAGGGCATAAGGGTTCAGCAGGCCTTGATCGGTGCACAGAAGTATTCTCGGTGGTTGTGGGCGTGTCTTACCGAGACCGTCACTCCCACCCGCAGACGATTGAGCCCTTATTTTGCTCGTCTGCAGAAGAGATTAGGGGAGAAAATAAAGGCAGAGTAACGCTGGTCTCAGGTCTCAAGACTTCTTAAACGTTAAGTCCAGACCTATGCCAGACGTACGAAGTTAAAGTTCACAACCCGAATGCAGTCATTGGGTTAGCTCTGACTCTCCTCAGTCATCAGTTGATTACACTCCGCCTAAGAGGAGTAAGGTTCTGCCACAACAGATCTCTGCTGTTAAGGCTTTACCTCAGCAGAACTTAGTGTCTGCCGACCCCAAGTTAACTCTACTGCAGTCCATACAGTCACAACTTTCGGTCTTGATGCGTGAGTGTCGGGCTGAGAGTGTTGCACCTCCTCCTCCGCCTACACTCCCTCCACCTGTTCTCGCTCCGCCTGTGCTCGCCCAGCCTGCACCTGCTCCGCCTGGTCGCAGCACCATCTGCCAGGCGTACGATGTTGTGAACTCTACTACAGTCCATGCAAGCACAGCTTTCGGACTTGATGAGTGAGTGTCGGGCTGAGAGTGTTGCTCCTCCGCCTCCGCCTACACTCCCTCCTCCTACACTCGCTCCGCCTGATCACAGTACCATCTGCCAGGCGTACGATGTTGTGGACTCTACTACAGTCCATGCAAGCACAGCTTTCGGACTTGATGAGTGAGTGTCGGGCTGAGAGTGTTGCTCCTCCGCCTCCGCCTACACTCCCTCCTCCTACACTTGCTCCGCCTGATCACAGTACCATCTGCCAGGCGTATGATGTTGTGGACTCTACTACAGTCCATGCAAGCACAGCTTTCGGACTTGATGCGTGAGTGTCGGGCTGAGAGTGTTGCTCCTCCGCCTCCGCCTACACTCCCTCCACCTACACTTGCTCCGCCTGATCGCAGTACCACCTGCCAGCAGTTCCACCTGCCAGGCGTACGATGTTGAGACACGTGCTGAGTTTGCTGTTCCCTGTGGTGTTCAGCCTCCGCCTTTCTTAAGGCAACCTTTACATTGGGATCAGGAGGATTATACCTCTCTTCCTCCGCCTCCACTTGCTGCTCCACCAGTGATGCAACACTCGGTTGAGGTACAACAACCTCTCCCGTCCATGAGTCAGTTTCCTCAGCTCTTGCTGCAGCGAGCTCAACCCTCCATAAGGCAAGCACCACAACACCTTAGCCTTGCGCCTCAGGAGCCTCAGCTTGCGAGACATTTACCTTGTTCTGCGCAGCCTCTTCCTCATTGCGCTCCGCTCACACCACAGGAACTGGAACTTGCTACTCCGCTTCCGCCAACCGCTCAGCAAGCGCAACCCTTGGGTTCAACCACTCATGCTAGGAGTCAGCCTCCTCCACCCATGCGCCTTCCTTCTGCTTGTCTTTTATTCAGCCTTTGCAGACTGAGCCTCAGGTGTTCCCTCATCGGAGTCTTGAAGAGGAAACCACACTATTGTTGTTCCAGCTCGTTCTGACTCTGCTGTTCAGCATACCATGGTTTAAACCCCATGCAAGCATGCATAAAGCACTCTAGCACTGGTCATGGAATTTCTGAGAAATGTTAAACGCCATGCACACGCTCTGCTTTCCTTTCAGCAGGCTCTGCTTACAGCAGGCTCTGCTTACTACATGCTCAGCATTCAGCATGCTCTGCATTCAGCATGCTCTGCATACAACATGCTCTGCATACAGCATGCTCTGCATACAGCATGCTCTGCATTCAGCATGCTCTGCATACAACATGCTCTACATACAGCATGCTCTGCATACAGCATACTCTGCATACATCATGCTCTGCATACCTTACCGCATGCTTCTCAACACATCTTGGGTTGTTGCCAACTCACTAGACTGTCAAGCAGTTTCATAACGTTGCCTTCTAGTCTGCTGCTTTGCACCAGTGAACCCTCACTCAGAGAACTTAGCTTTTCTAGGATAAGGTCCCTGTAGATGAGAAAGTTCTTTTCTCCCTCCTTCTGATATTCCCTTGAGGACTCTGTCATTTGGAGGGAGCCTTTAGCTGCATAACCTCTTATGGACTTTTATTTAAGCATAACATGCTTACAGGGAAGGTAATGGTTACACTTCAGCCGCTAATCCCGTCTGTTACCACACCTGCTCCCATAAACCTTGAGCTGTGTTGCATGACATGCAGTCCAAGCTTAGTCCTTGTTAGAGGATTTTTTGTTTACGGAGTCAATGTGTCACGGGGAAGACGTTCAACAACCAACAGAAGGGACTTGTTGTGACGCAGTGCGGCAACCTCAGCAACCCGTTAAGGAGTTGTCTGTACGACCCAGACAGTCTAGACAGATTCGGGTTGTCACTGTACTTCCTCGCTTGCCCATGATTGACAGTTTACAGACTGTGCAGCAGTATCATGATCTTGTGTCCGGCTCCGTCAGACGACTGGCTTTTAAGAGCTCCCTCAAGTCGTCGCTGTCTGGAGATTTTCAAATGGACTATGGATCTGACCAAGGAACTGGGCCTCCTGGTCAATTTTGAGGAGTCTCAGCTCGTTCCATCCCAGACCATTGTCTCCTTGGGTATGGATCTTCAGAGTCGAGCTTTTCGGACTTGTCCGTCGGCCCCAAGGATCTTCCAAGCCCTAGAATGCATCCAGAGCATGCTGAGAAGGAACCGATGCTTAGTCAGGCAGTGGATGAGTCTAACAGGGACACTTTCATCGCTGGCCCTGTTCATCGAGTTAGGGAGACTCCACCTCCGCCCCCTTCAGTATCATCTAGCTGCTCACTGGATAAAGGACATGACGCTAGAGACGGGCTCAGTTCCTGTTTCCGAAGAGATGAGGTCTACTCTAACGTGGTGGAAGAACAGCATTCTTCTCAAGGAAGGTCTACCTTTGGCTGTTCAGACCTCCGACCACCGTCTCTTCTCGGACGCATCGGACACGGGCTGGGGTGCGACACTGGACGGACAGGAATGCTCGGGAACATGGAATCAGGAGCAAAGGACACTTCACATCTATTGCAAGGAGTTGTTGGCAGTTCATTTGGCCTTGATAAACTTCAAGTCCCTCCAGCTTAACAAGGTGGTGGAGGTGAACTCCGACTACACCACAGCCTTGTCTTACATCTCCAAGCAGGGAGGGACTCATTCGAGGAAGTTGTTCGAGATCGCAAGGGACCTCCTCATTTGGTCAAAAGATCGAAAGCTCACGCTGGTAACGAGGCTCATTCAGGGCGATATGAATGTCATGGCAGATCGCCTCAGCCGGAAGGGTCAGGTCTTCCCCACAGAGTGGACCCTTCACAAGAATGTTTGCAGCAGACTTTGGGCCCTGTGGGGTCAGCCAACCATAGATCTATTCGCTACCTCGATGACCAAGAGGCTCCTCTTGTATTGTTCTCCGATTCCAGACCCAGCAGCAGTTCGCGTGGATGCCTTTCTGCTGGATTGGTCCCATCTCAACCTGTATGCATTCCCGCCGTTCAAGATTGTCAACAGGGTACTTCAGAAGTTCGCCTCTCACAAAGGGACACGGCTGACGTTGGTTGCTCCCCTCTGGCCCGCGAGAGAATGGTTCACTGAGGTACTGCAATGGCTGGTCGACGTTCCCAGGACTCTTCCTCCTAGAGTGGACCTTCTGCGTCAACCTCACGTAAAGAAGGTACACCCAACCTCCACGCTCTTCGTCTGACTGCCTTCAGACTATCGAAAGACTCTCAAGAGCTAGAGGCTTTTCGAAGGAGGCAGCCAGAGCGATTGCCAGAGCAAGGACGACATCCACTCTCAGAGTCTATCAGTCTTAATGGGAAGTCTTCCGAAGCTGGTGCAAGGCCAATGCAGTTTTTCCTCAACCAGTACCAATGTAACCCAGATTGCTGACTTCCTGTTACATCTAAGGAACGTAAGATCCCTATCAGCTCCTACGATCAAGGGTTACAGAAGTTTGTTGGCAGCGGTTTTCCGCCACAGAGGCTTGGATCTTTCCTCCAACAAAGATCTACAGGACCTCCTTAGGTCTTTTGAGACCTCAAAGGAACGTCGGTTGTCCACTCCAGGCTGGAATCTAGACGTGGTCCTAAGGTTCCTAATGTCATCAGGATTTGAACCGCTCCAATCAGCCTCTTTTAAGGACCTCACATTAAAAACTCTTTTCCTCGTGTGCTTAGCAACAGGTAAAAGAGTAAGTGAGATCCACGCCTTCAGCAGGAACATAGGTTTCACATCTGAAACGGCTACATGTTCCTTGCAGCTCGGTTTTTTGGCTAAAAACGAGCTTCCTTCCCGTCCTTGGCCTAAGTCGTTCGAGATCCCAAGCCTGTCCAACATGGTGGGGAACGAACTGGAGAGAGTACTTTGCCCAGTTAGAGCTCTTAAGTACTATCTAAGAAGGTCAAAACCATTACGAGGACAATCAGAAGCCTTATGGTGTGCTATCAAGAAGCCTTCTCTACCAATGTCTAAGAACTCAGTTTCTTACTACATCAGGCTTCTGATTAGAGAAGCAAATTCTCATCTGAAGGAAGAAGACCTTGCTTTGCTGAAGGTAAGGACACATGAAGTGAGAGCTGTGGCTACTTCAGTGGCCTTCAAACAGAACCGTTCTCTGCAGAGTGTTATGGATGCAACCTATTGGAGAAACAAGTCAGTGTTCGCATCATTCTATCTCAAAGATGTCCAGTCTCTTTACGAGTACTGCTACACCCTGGGTCCATTCGTAGCAACGAATGCAGTAGTAGGCGAGGGCTCAGCCACTACATTCCCATAATCCCATAACTTTTTAACCTTTCTCTTGAATACTTTTTATGGGTTGTACGGTCGGCTAAGAAGCCTTCCACATCCTTGTTGATTTGGCGGGTGGTCAATTCTTTCTTGAGAAGCGCCAAGGTTAAAGGTTGTGATGAGGTCCTTTAGTATGGGTTGCAGCCCTGTATACTTTAGCACCTTTGAGTTGATTCAGCCTCCCAAGAGGAACGCTGCGCTCAGTAAGGAAGACGATCTTATTAAAGGCAGAGTAACGGTTCAAGTCGACTTCCTTACCAGGTACTTATTATTTCATTGTTATTGTGGATAACTGATTATATGAAATATGGGATACTTAGCTATCCTTTAATCTTGTACACTGGTTTTCACCCACCCCCCTGGGTGTGAATCAGCTACATGATTATCGGGTAAGTTTAATATTGAAAAATGTTATTTTTATTAATAAAATAAATTTTTGAATATACTTACCCGATAATCATGATTTAATCGACCCTCCCTTCCTCCCCATAGAGAACCAGTGGACCGAGGAATAATTGAGGAGGTGTCAACAAGAAGTACTTGAGTACCTAGCCACAGGTGGCGCTGGTAAATACACCCCCTTCTAGTATTGTGATAGCTGGCGTATCCCTCCATAGAATTCTGTTGGGCAACGGAGTTGACAGCTACATGATTATCGGGTAAGTATATTCAAAAATTTATTTTATTAATAAAAATAACATATTATAAAGAATCGTCTTGGTAAGTCTAGATTTAATAACACAATCCGCCGAAGTCAACGACAGCAGCTGGTTTTCGGATGCACGCTTTGTAATTTTGTAATTTTTCACATATTTTAACGCAAATTGGGATAGATTACACTCAGCATAAGTTAAACATGTTATTATAAACTTTCTTTGAATCCCAGAACTTACCAAAAACATAGAATTAATAAAACCAGATATTTGTGAAAACTTATGGGGAGGTGAAAGAACAGCCTCTAGCGGCCTGGCGGAAAAACGATCCCTTCTGAGTTGTAGACGCAGTTTGTTTTTTTTCTTTCGTAATATAGTTCGGCCTATTCCTTTCAGTTTAAATAGTCTTACATTGTTTCTTTTCGTATTATTTTGCTTAGTATTTTCCCACATTCCTGTTCCTCACCGAATATCTATCTATTTTCCCCGATATCCCTTCTTTCATATAGGCCTATGTGATATCCGCACTACGATTCCTATGTTTTGCACCTTACGTCAGTAAGTATGTAAATAATAACAACAACATAAATTATATTCGGTGAGGAACAGGAATGTGGGAAAATACTAAGCAAAATAATACGAAGAGAAACAATGTAAGACTATCTAAACTGAAAGGAATAGCCCGAACTATATTACGAAAGAAAAAAACAAACTGCGTCTACGAGTCAGAAGGGATCGTTTTTTCCGCCAGGCCGCTAGAGGCTGTTCTTTTACTTCCCCATAAGTTTTCACAAATATTGGGTTTTATTAATTCCATGTGTTTGGTAAGTTCTGGTATTCAAAGAAAGTTTATAATAACATGTTTAACTTATGCTGAGTGTAATCTATCCCAATTTGCGTTAAAATATGTGAAAAATTACAAAATTACAAAGCGTGCATCCGAAAACCAGCTGCTGTCGTTGACTTCGGCGGATTGTGTTATTAAATTTAGACTTACCAAGACGATTCTTTATAATATATTTATTCTTTCACATTGTTTATTGACTAAACATCTATCTGATGGAGAAATATAGGTTAATAAATAAGTTTCGATTCATATTACTTGGTAATCATTCGAGATCAATGAAGGTGTTCGGACGAAAATACTTCCGACCAATCAGGTATCAGGAACCTTTCCGAGCTAAAAGGGCATCCCTGTGAGTCAAGTGCAAATATGCACCGCTATAAAAAATAGAGTATAGCAAAGTACTATATGGTACTGTATTCTTTTTCCCCAAAAGCTTAGGTTGTATTATAAATCCACTATATTTGAATTGAATATATAATGACCAAGATTCATTAAGATGGGAAGTGAGTGGTAACTACTGTATAAGTACAGCAATAGGTTATTTTTTCTTTTCTTTCTTTTTCTATTAAACTACTGGTTAGTACAGTATTATATAAGTATAGAAATAGATGTGTGAAAAAGGTTCTTTTAAATAACTTAGAATTTTCAATAGGAAAATTGTTTATGGGAACCTAGTATGTAAAATAAGAAACTCCACCTCTCATGACCTCTGTTTCTCACAACTTATTGTTCAGACAACATGAATTACATCTTGTTTCCTGAAAGCTTTGGTTAGCCCTGTGCCTGCACAATGTTATTGGCCATCTAAATTTTTCTCTGTTTAAAGAGGGATTGAAGCATCTTGGTTTGAATTATTTTTTGGAAATTTATGATTTTATTTTTATTTATAAATACCAATGATATGCCCGGTACCACTGTTATTGACCAGCAATGCCCTGTCATTGACTTTTTGATATTTTTAGTGGCTGGGATGATGTAAGACATCATATACCCAGGCTATGAATAGACAATGATTAGCAAAGTCTTGTTTACATTCTAATATAAGTTTGTTCCAACACAGAGACTTACCTCGAAACACTTTCTTAGGAGTTACCTGGAACCTCCTCTCAAACGACCAGAGTTTTGTGTAGTTTACCCTACTCCCATATTCTATAATGGTAGGCCTAGCAGAGGAAAACGTGCCCTGAGGGCAAACCAAGGTAGGCCGCATGCTCTCTCGGGTCGTAAGCTTCAGTAAGTTTTCTGGTCGCATCGGGATATCATCTCGACGCTCCTCTTATCTCAGTGCGACCCCCGTGCATGTGTAGAGTCAACACGAGCACCTCCGCTCTGACGAGTCTCGCGGTTAAGCCTTTCAGGAGAGACGGGTGCCTCCGTCAATATAAGTTTTTTTTTTGTAGTGATACACAAGGAGAATCTAAACTAAATCTTCATCAGTATTAATGGGCGTTGGCAAGACTTTATACGGTGTTTGATATGCTTTGCTTTATAGTGTTCTTATCCTTGGAAAGATAGGTTTATTTCAGTTCTTATTCCTTAGTAAATTGCCACTTCATACATATCAGAACTTATTTATTTGAGTAACCACTATTATCAATTATTTTTCTAAGCTCCCCAGAGAACTTTATGATAGCTTTTGACATAATAAGCAATCTATTCACTTGGGCTGTGTAATTAGCCTTGTTTCATATGATATGCAAGCGTATTTTTTCATCACTGTTGAAGGATGACCAAACTTTGTACATTCAACAGTATTTTCATATAACCAACAAAAGCAGATTTTTATCCTTTCAGTATTTGAAATATGACGATATTACACTACCTCTACTGTACTATATTTTGGTATTAGTTGACCCTACAATGATTCCAGATATTCTTTAGATTATTTTTCTTTGGAAGGTAGATGGGTCTCTTAGTGATTGCTGGCTCATTTGATAGGTATAATTTCCTAATTTCATACATCTTGGTTAACATGTTTCAAGAACATCTGCTCTTACAATTTAATAGCAGCAAGGTCGCAATTTTTCAGAAAAATTTTGCTGTAGAATACATAGAAATTCTCCTAAGAAAGTTAGGAACTTTAATGTGATGATATGGTTAAGGGGCACTACTTAGCCTTATTAAAACCATTACTTTTGGGTAGAAAATATTAATTTATGGCTTCCATATGTCATTTTGGAAAACTGATAATCTAGTCCTTGGGAAATCATAGAATATGATGGAATTTATGTATACTGTATGGGATACTAAAATGAATAGTTTTCCTTGGAATTTTTGAAGAAAAAGTTTGATAATTATGTACCCAGTTCAGAAAAGGGTTGCGTACGGGACTGGGTGTACTTGCACGAATATACAGAAAGGATTTTTTAGCATTAACACATTTTTTTTTTCCATTAAAAAAAAAACTTTGAAATTCGAAAGACAGGCACATTCTTTTAGCCAAAAAGGCAATAACCTGAGTTTCCAAAACTCCAACCAGAGGTTGTGAGTCATGCTCTTTTAGCTGCCTAATAATGATACTAGTATCTCCATGAGCTTTGGTATTATCAAATGGGTTGAAATAACTCTGTTTAGAGAGATTTGGGTAAAAGTTGCCTTTGTCATATAAAACATTTTAAATAGTCGTTGTTTTAAGCTGTAGAGTGTAGTGTTAGGCGTAGAAAAAGTGTTCCAGCCATTACTCTACTAAAAGAAGATTCACCTATATTAGCTTTCCCCAGGGGATTAGTGCTGCCAGTGCACCAGATAAGGTGCACTATAGGCAAGGGCCGTCTATGCACCGGATGAGGTGAACTTTAGGCAAAGACTGCTAATGCACTGGATGATGTGTACTGCAGGCACGTCTGTGCACCGGATGAGGTATACTGTAGGAATTACCTTTGAGTTTCTGCAATGACCATTCAGCCACTAGCTGCACCAACTTTTTAACCCTCTACTTTACCTATACTCCTACTTCCTTTCTTCCATCAGACTATGCAACCTCTTTTGAATTTTACTTCTTAGTGAATCTACGGTTTCTTTCAGCTTCTCCTTGGAGCTGAATGGCCTCACCGGCCCCAATGCTGGACTATATCACCCTAATATAGACCCCATATTTGTTAGTTTTATATAAACTATAATTTTCTTATGTAGAGAATTGTAGAATGTGATGTAAACATATACAAGCAGACAGAGGAATAAGAACATGCTTGTAACTAGAGGGACACTCAGTAGAACGCAGACCTACACTGCAGCAGCTTATTTTTCGACCTTTTGCTCGACCTTGACCTTGGACCTTAACCCTTTTACCCCCAAAAGGACGTACTGGTACGTTTCACAAAAGCCATCCCTTTACCCCCATGGACGTACCGGTACGTCCTTGCAAAAAAATGCTATAAAAATATTTTTTTTTTTCATATTTTTGATAATTTTTTGAGAAAATTCAGGCGTTTTCCAAGAGAATGAGACCAACATGACCTCTCTATGACAAAAATTAAGCCTGTTAGAGCAATTTAAAAAATATATACTGCAAAATGTGATAAGAAAAAAATAACCCCTTGGGGGTTAAGGGTTGGAAATTTCCAAATAGCCTGGGGGTAAAAAGGTTAACATGCATTAATTTGCGTGGATTTTCATACACTCAACTATGAACCAAGTTTGAGGTCTCTGTGACAACGATCGTGACCGTGGCCTTCAAAAATTAATCATTTCAGGCTTTTTACATAATAGTTAATCCCTATAAGTTTTATTACTCTACAATTAAAATTGTGGCTAGGAAGCTGTTCACAAAAAACACACACAAAGAGGGGGATAAAACATAACCTCCTTCCAACTTTGTTGGCGGAGGTAAAAAGAAAACATGTAGAAGTTTTAGAGTGTGTTTAGCCTAAACTGGCACTCATAACCCTGTGATGAAAATGGCATGATTATTTTAGTGATCTGTTTATAAATTATACGTTTTCCTCCAAATTATAAATTATTTCAGTGAATTGCAAATGCAAATTATATTCTCATTTCAGAACCAGAAATAGACCTGGCTGTAGTTCAGCAATTGACAGAAATGGGATTCCCTTGGGAGGCTTGTAGGAAAGCTGTCCATTTCACGGGAAATACGGGTTCCGAGACAGCTATGAATTGGGTCATGGAGCATATGGGAGATGCAGACTTTGCTGAACCTCTTGTTTTGCAGAACAAACCAGCAGGTAAATGTTTATCAGATTTGAGTCTTTCATTCAGTTCTATATGTTTAACATAGTAAAAATAACATGTATGCGTAAAATTTTATTGTGTACACTTGAAATTTTTCTGTACTCCAGAATTTTTTCATAACTTTAATTCACATAGTTGTATGTTGTAGATTGTTGACTGTATTTCTGTAAATACAGTGCTGTGTAGTATAGCAGATAGGATAGTGAATAAATATTGTAGGTATTTGCAGGTAAGTTTTGAGCTAAATGATAGCATACACAAGTTCATTCTTTTGTAAAAAGGACAGAATTTAAGTAAAATTTTCAAACATTTAAAAACTATAAATGAGATTTGACAGAATCATCAAATCTGTGTATATTTATGCTCTTTAATGTTCAATGAAATTCCAATTTTGTAGCATAAAATGTGTTCTAATTTATGGGTTTCCTAAAGCAACAACTATCTGTTAATGAAATATAGTTCTTCTAAGATGTCAGACATTGTTAGTGGTACCCCTTACTATGGGCATGGCACTTTCCTTATCAACATACATACAGTAAATTGTCCAGTATTGTTGTTCTCTAGTCAACTCCTTTTATTTCTTATATATTATTCAATAGTGAATTTATTAAATTTTTCATCCTCATCAAATTTCCCAGCGTGTGGAGTATTAAAACAATCTTTTTTATGATCCATCAACAGCTTGTCTTAATCCTTGACAAATTTAAAGGATTTGAGCTTAGATTCTCGACTATGTCTGTCTTTCAAGATATCAGATAGTGTCAGGGGACATTGCACTGTGAATAAGGGCTCTCCATGATTTACGAGTTGGTATGATTTATGTGGGTATTGCTAATTGCTGATTCTTAATTGGTTAACAAATGAAATACACAGGTGAAATTTTTGTTGGTGGAACTTTCCATGGGTGAAATTTTCTCTCGCTGAATTTTCTCAATCGGAAATTTTTGGAATCTTTGTTACATCCCTTTAGTCATACATAGCAAATGCTTTTTATGTCTTTGAGAAACAATTTTGGCTATTGCAGGGTCACTTAGATAAATGTTTTTGACTTTGTTCATTTCATAATGAATGATCAGTTTATTTTTCCAGAACCTACACCTTTTTGTGGGAAAGGCATGAACAATGTTAAAACATATATGGTTTTGTGTTTCTTGAGAGTAATTACTATTTACTTTATACTATACCACTGTATACTGTAGAGACTTTAGGTTCATTTAATTTATTTTTAGAAGACATTTTTTTTAGAGCCAAGTTACTATCAACACCTCGTTATGAATTTTAAGAGCCAAGTATCAGCTAAGCTGAAATCATACTCGTATTAAAGGACTCATGTCATGATTATTAAAGATGCTTATTACTTATAAGATTTGAGATTTTTTTTCATTAATTAAAAATTTTTACGTACACCATAAACACTGGATGCTAATGTAACAACTTATCCATTTCAGGGAGTAGTGATTTTACACCAAATGAAGATGGGTTGGGTATGCTGATGTCCATGGGTTTCAATAAGGAGCAAGCCACTCTTGCTTTGAAGGAAACCAGCAACAATTTGGAAAGAGCTGCAGACTGGATATTTTCCCATCAGCATGAACTAGATGCTTTATTGGCAGCACAGATAGGAGCGTGTGTTGTTCCTCCACCACAGAAACCCAGCTATACCGATGGAACACCCAAGTAAATATTTCAAATATGTTTGATTTTATGTATTTTTTATTGGGATTTTGGCAAAATATAGAGATAGAGGAATCTAGTGGGTGCCCTTTCATGTCTCATGGTATTGGAGTTTTTAGTTAGTTTGCTTTTACAATGTAAGCCTATGCTACCTAAACCTTAGCATAACCTATTTATTTGCCTAACCTTCCTTTGAAAATCTCATTAAATCAATAAAACCTATAGATTACGTAGAGGAGCAAAAAATGTAGCACAAAGTTATGATTATAGCCTGATGAAAATATTTTTATTGATATACTAAGTGATAGCGTTAGCAAAAAGTAATAGGATATGGTATATTTATTTAAACAAAGACTGGTCAAGTAAGACACACAAAAGCTCCAAGCAATCAAGGTAGAAAAATTAATACATGTGGACTGTACTTAAACCAAGTACAGTACCGTATTGAATTAAGAGCCTAGTTTTGTGTAGGGCTAATCTTCCTCAATCGACTGCAGTTCACAATTCATATGTTGAATCATTATTAAGCATGGTAGGCTCATGAATTTTGTAGAGTAGAATATTTCAACCAAAACCATGGTCTTGATACCCATAATATTGGTTGACTATACTCGTCTCTCAGTTTCATAGTTTTTGTTGGTTCACTCTCTATACAATAGTGAATATTCACTATTAGCTATCATTCATTTGATCACAGATTTGGCTGGAAGGTCAGGGTTAATTTAAGTTGATGGTTTGTATGTTAGAAAGTATTGACATTGTTTTCAAAATTTATTTTATATTCTAGAATAGGATTATTCATACTTTATGTGATATTGCTTAATTTTTATTATATTTTTATACTTTAAAATGAAATTTATATTAAGATAGAATTGAAAAAATATGAATAACCCTTATTCCTATTTACCTCCTCTGGTGTTCATATTGCTTCTTCTCCAGAAGCTCAATTTAGTAATGTTTACCCCTTATATTTAAGAAAATTTCTGATTTTCTTTCCTTTCTTATACACATGCCTCTAGTAAAGTAATGAGTCACACAGTAGCAGTTAAAGAAAGAAGCAAAGTGCCAAGGTTTCATTGCCAATCAGTCTTTCCGTCAACTCAGCAGTTATAAGACACATCCCCTTCTAGTTAATTTTTTAAGTTTTATTGTATTTCAAGTTGTCTTCTTCCATTTGTTAGTATTACTGCACATGGATATAAGCTAGTTGTTCATAGCGAAGTTGATGATATGACACGCCAGCACTTTTTTCTAATACTGTACACACATAATAAGCCTTAAAAGCTGTTAACTTATTTAGTTTCCTTTGTTAATCTCAGAAGGCCAGTGAGTCTCCATTTTAAGGCGTTAACTCTGACTTACGTGCCCGCTTGCTTACCTACCACCGGAACCTGGTTTCCATAGTAGGATCTAGGGGTAATAGTGCTTCATTTTGTAAAGGGTCTGATGAATATGCAGTGAGCCTGACAGACTTGAGATCATCTCGCAGATAATCAATTTCTTCAAATGCTTTGAGCCTTCTGCTGTTAAACCCTTGCATTCCCGCATTCCTAGTTGCACTTTGAGGCATCTAGATTGTGAGGCAGAAGACAGAGTTGATAGGCTAGATCGTTACGTGCATTGCGATCTTAGAATCCTTACAGGTTCTTTCAATCTTTAAACAAAATGAATTCAAGAGTAGCAGTTGAAGTATTGGAAATCATTATTAAAATGAAACTCATAAAAAACAACATTTTTATTACCAAACTTATTTGCTAAGAAAACTAAATGTTGCTTCTTTTTAATTTCAATGAGGAGTCAAATCGGTTCAAAATATTGATAGATAGGGGAACAGACTGAAAATTAGAGCAACAGAATACTTAAATGGTGAGTTAGCGGGTAATTCTCAGCTGCTGAGATGGTGCTGGTACGTTGATTTTGGGCTTTATAATGTCGCAGAAGGGTGGCTGAAGTGCAGCTGAAAAGATGAAGCTGGTATGATGACTTCAGACTCGAAGACGTCACCTAAGGGGTGGCTTCTAGATGGGAAAGCAAATGTTTTCTCCTAGAATTCAGTGTACAAATGGAAGGGCAGGCAGTGTTAACTACTACTTATTACTGACAGGAAGGACTTGACTATGTCTTGCTACAAGGAGGAAGGGTTAGCTGCATATCTGCATCACTGGCCAGACGTGACAAGATTTTGGAGATAGGTTTTTGTCGTCTGAAAGGAAGACTCTTGGTGGAACATGGTTCTGTCTGACCTGTAGTACAGTGATTTCTATCGCATCCGGACAGTCTCTTATTTAAGCTTGTATACCCCGTATAGGCGAGGCGGAGCTAATTACAAGGGGCAAACATCTTTTCCCATACTGTATAAAAAGTTTTTTTATAATCTGCCCACTTCAGTCACTAAATAGGAGCTCCTAGAATAAATTTCCTTATGCAATCTGGATCCAATGTTGTGCCATATAACAAGAGCATGGCATGGGCGGCCACATGGTGATGTTTAAATAAAAAAGGATTTTCATCAAAGCTCGGTTTGACCCTGAACTGCTGCTGACTGATTTTACTGAGGGCTTACACCTCAGAGTACAGTAAGGATCCTCAGTTAGTAGAGAAGTTTGGGAGATCATGACTCTGTATCCAGACCCTATTCTAGAAGGGTTACTGAGAGACGTATTTGTGTCTCTACCCTACTACACCGGCCATGTCGTTATCCCCAGTGGGAGATATATCATTAAGTCCTGAACAAATGCATTCGATTATTGCAAAACTAGCAATGATATCAGGTTTGCTTATTTAGAGCACTCGCTTCCCAGACTGACATAGCTGATGAAGAAGTGCCCCAGAGTACAACCTCACATGCATTCATTCTTACTTTGATGTTTTCTAAATATAGAGAAACTTCTGTACGAGCATCTGTTTGTACCTTAAGTTCCCTTGGTCTCAGACACTGTCAGTCAGCTGATATTGTACACACTGCCAATCAAAAAGAAAAAAAAAAGAGCCCACTGCTCTTCCTTTTTTCCTGTTGTAAAATTTTTCCTGTAAGACCGATCAATAAGAGTTTGATATAAATCACTCTTGTCATTTCTCTCTCTGTGGGAGTGACAGTGTTGACCAATCCTTCACCAAGGATGAAGAAAGCAGTGGCTAGATTGCATGCTACTTTGCCTTCTATTCAGCTGTTCGCAATCCCTATCATCTACAGGTAGTCATCGAATTACAACCGAGATAGAGATTGAGAGATACGTCGTAAGTTGATTTGGATGTATGTCAAACTTAAAAAATTAAGTTTCCGTAGATTTATTATGATGTGTCATGATTCGGCAATCGTGTAAGCCATATTTTATCAATATTTTCTTACTGGAAATCATTATTTCATTTTCTCATTTCTTAGGATATCATATGCTCCATTAAGGGATTTTGACGAAGGAAAAATCTATTTCTGGGCGAGGAACCTGTGTCGCCCAGTGAAATGCTCCTCTAGCACCATTTCTAAGGCATAGTTATTGCTGAATATACCAGAGAAAAAAAGAGATGCATGGAATGCCAGGAATAAACCTAGCTCGCTTACTCTTTGAGTGTCGATATAGGAAACTGGGGCGTGATTGAACCACGACCATAGGTCCCTCACCAATTAGACCTCTCCTTCATCAACATCCCCTGGAACAACGAGGTGCCGTCCTACACCTGTCTGCTGCCTCCTACTACGACTATCCCTCTCCACCCCTACATCTCCCCACCCCCTATCCTCATTCCTCAAGAGCACCTGCGTTGGTCAGACGTGTTTTATTTTGCTCTGTGTTGTTTTGTGTTTTTGAAGATGTCCGACATTTATAAGATCCCTGCTCCCAAGTTGAGTACTGTATTATATTTGTTTGTTTGGAATTTCTAGGTAGCAACACTCATTTGATCTTTTATCGTGTTTGGTTTTTTGTTATCGCCACTTGTTGTTCCCTTTCGGGGGTTCGCCGCGGCCATTTTGATGTTGCTTCCTAGTGATCTCTTTGTTTATCGGGCTTTCATTTAGTTCCTCATACTATTTGTAAGCCCTTGTTTATGTTTTGGCCATCTAATTTGATATTTTGGCATGATAATTTTTTATCATTATTATTTCTAGGGGGCTACACCCTTAAGGTTTTATTAGAGCTGTGCTTGTTAGCCTACTTGGCCGATCTGTAAGCGGTTTTCCTGCCGGCCTTTACGTTTTGAGTTCTTTTCGGGGAGAAGAACACGTTCTCACTTTGTTGTTCTGGATCGTTATTTTCCCGATTTCGGAAGCCTTTTTGGTGTTTATTTTCTTTGTGCCCTTTCCGTTTCGGCTTTTTCCCGATTCAGAAAGGTTTAGTTTTATTTTATTTCCCCGTGTTCTTTTCCCCCTAATGTTCTCATTTTGCGTGTTAGCATTTATTTCAGTCATTATTTACGTCGGCCATTATATATTGCGTTATTATATACATTCACAGGAGCTACATGCTTGCCGCCATTTCGGGTTTTTCCTTTGTGTTTCGGTGGGTGGCCTCCCCCTCCCTTCGATCACAATGGTCACCTGATTTTGTTCTGGTCTCCCCCCCCCTCCCCTCTTGGGTCCTTCCCCTTACGCCTTCGCCTCCCTCTTCTTAGGAGGAGGTTGGCTTAGGTCATGTGCTCTCTGGTAGAAAACGGGAAGTTCCTCGAGGTGGGGGGCTGGCCCATACGCTCCCTACGTCGGTGCGGGTAGCGCTCTCTTCTCGTTTTGTATTTTATTTTTCAATTTCAGAAGCATTTTAACAATCTAGAATTACTTAATATTTTGTTTACCTTTGGTTATGATCAGCTGATGTGAAGGTCCTGCTACCGTATTGAAAGTTTGCACATATACAAATGGCGAATTTTTTATATAATTTCTTAATTTTTTTTAAATATCTTCATGATGAATTATCAGCACCCATATATTACAGGATGTCACAGTTTTCATACAGTTCCTCGATAGCGATTATTTTTTTTTATCGTGCAAGCTTTGGCTTATGTTGCGCTCTCGCCTTTACTCTCTGAAATACATGGGACAGATGATAAAGGTACAATGAAGGTCGCCAATTCCTCACACCTTCAGTACAGTCCAAGGATGGTTGCTGAATACAAGGAAAGTGATGGATCCCCAGAGTGTCATTCCCCATAATCCTTACCGTGGGAAGTGTGTTGTAACCAGGCAAACTCATTGGTATATAAATACCTCATTATTACAACACACATTTTCTGCTCTGTACCCTTTATTGCATGGGCCATGGACCTGCTGGTATTGCTAAACCACTGTTTCATGAGGTGTAAAGAACCTTAACTCTACACCACTTACAAGGGTCTGAATTTTCAGTATCCCGTGATAAGTATCCTGCCAGTTTGAATAGGAACTTCCTCCCACCTTTGGATGATTCCCTTATGTAAAGGACAAAGGTTTGTATTAGTGTAGGAACAAATTGCAAATTTTTTAAATCAATTTGTAATTTTCCCAGACATACAAACCTGACTTTACTCAAACTTTCCCGCCATCACCTACCCCCTAGAAGTCCTGACTACAGTCAGAGTGAGTGCTCAGTGAGCAAGCAGGGACCCTGCTCCTAGCTAGTGACTATCAGCCACCTGTTTACACCTCGTTATAAAAGTCTGACTGCTGCGTTCCCCAGCTTCGTTGGTATCTATCCCATGTAAAGGACTCAAGTTTGTATGTTGAGGAAAAATGCAAATCTTTTTCCAAAATTTGCAATTTTTGTGTATTCGCACAAGCACACAAAGTCCATTATGGAACTATTTTCCTAACCTGGTTATGTATCTATTTGCTTTATCTTCAACAAATTTAGGGGAAACTATTTTAGTATCCTATATGCCCTATATGGTAACACCACAATATTGTATAATTCTCAAGAACTAAATAATGTTTTCTTTTATTCAATATGGCATTCATAAAATATATATATATATATATATATATATATATATATATATATATATATATATATATATATATATATATATATATATATATATATATATATATATATATATATATATATATATATATATATATATATATATATATATATATATATATATACAATTTTTATGTCATGATTGTGCTGAAAGATGCATGAAATTTCAGATATGACAGCTAAATAGGCCAGAAGCATAAAATTTGCAAAAAAATAAGTTACAGACAATAGATTATGCTAGCCATGTCGTCTTATCTTGAGCTTTCAAATCAATGTTTTTCAATATTAAACTTACCCGATAATCATGTAGCTGTCAACTCCGTTGCCCGACAGAATTCTACGGGAGGGATACGCCAGCTATCACTATACTAGAAGGGGGTGTACTCACCAGCGCCACCTGTGGCCAGGTACTGCAGTACTTCTTGTTGACACCACCTCAATTTTTCCTCTGTCGTGCTTCCGGCAAGACGTTCTGGGATACGCTTATAATTTTGGAGTATTGTTCACGGCTTTTGGTGAAGTATTTCACTAAGATTTCGGCTTTCGCTATACTGGAAACTTCTCTATTAGCTTAGATAGCTTTTATTTAGTTTTGATTAATGGTTAACGATCTTTTTGCTTGATTTGGAATCCCCCTTGACTAGCTCTTTGATTCAAGATGTCTGACCTTTCACAAGCCCCACCCCATAGACGATGTAGGTCTTGTAATAGGCGTATTCCGAAGGCCTCGGTTGATCCTCACACCGCTTGTTCTGACTGTAGGGAAAGACCCTGTCAGTTGGAAGATCGATGTGAGGAATGCGCCGGACTTTCGGAACTTGAATTTGTTCGATTCCTTAAATATTCAACCAAGTTAGAGAGAGAGAGAGTTAGGAGGAGTTCTTCTCGCTCTTCGCTTTTTTCCTCACCTCATGATCCTCAACCTTTTCCTCCCCCTGTAGTGGCTACCCCCGAACCTACTATTTGTGCTCAACCTGATATGTCCGATGTTTTGCGTGCCATTCAGGCTTTAGGTGACAAAGTGGAATCGGTGGTTAGTGACCATAAGTCTCTTATGGCAGAAGTCAAAGAACTTAAGGTCAAAAGTGCAGTGGGAGGTGATAGTGCCAGTGCTGTGCCAAGTGCTAGTGTCAGTGCGGTGCCAAGTGCTAGTGTCAGTGTCAGTGTTGTGCGTGAGGGTACTTCTATGCGTGCCAGTCGTCCTCCCAGTCCGGGACCTCTTGCAAGCTCCCAAGCCCAGGGGAGAAGCAATGTCGAAGGGCAAAAGGGTTCGGCAGGCCTTGATCGGCGCACAGAAGTATCCTCGGTGGTTGCGGGCGTGTCTTACAGAGACCGTCACTCCCACCCGCAGACGATTGAGCCCGTCTTTTACTCGTCTGCAGAAGAAATGTCGGGGAGAAAACGCTGGACTCAGGTCTCAAGACCTCTCAAACGCAAAGTCCAGACCTCAAGAGTTCTACAACCTGGTTGCAGTCATTGGATTAGCTCTGACTCTCCGCAGTCATCAGGTGACTGCACACCTCCTAAGAGAGGTAAGGTGATGCCGCAACAGACCTCATCTTCTGTTAAGGCTTTGCCTCAGCAGACCTTAGCGTCTGTTGACCCCAAGATGACTTTGCTGCAGTCCATGCAGTCACAGCTTGCGGTCTTAATGCGTGAGTTTCAGGCTGAGAAGGTTACACCTCCTCCTGCGAGGGCTCCGCCTCACCGCAGTCCAGTCTGCCAGGCGTACGAAGTTGAGGTTCCTCAGGCTACCTTACCGCGTTCTGAGTTGCCAGTTACCAGCGGTGTGCAGCAACCTCCGCCTTCCTTAAGGCAACCTCAGCAATGGGAGCAGGAGTCTTATGCCTTACTTCCTCCGCTTCCTCTTGCGGTTAAACCAGCGAGGCAACAACCTCTTGAGGTACGACAACCCTCCTCAAGGCGAGAGCCTCAACTTCTTAGGCTAGCACCTCAGGAACCTCAACTCGCGAGACAGGAACTGCGTTCTGCGCAGCCGCTACCTCAACTCTCGCAGCTCACACCTCAGGAACCTCAACTCGTTCCTCAGGAACCTGCTACTGCGCATCCGCAACCCTTACAGCAAGCGCAACTCTTGAGACAAGAAACTCATGCTAGGAGTCAGCCACCTCAACCCATGCGCCTACCTTCCTCTACTCTTCTTGACCAGTCTTTGCAGCCTGAACCTCAGGTTTTAACTCAGCAACAGAGACTTGAGGATGAAACCACAAGTGTTTATGCACCCGCTTGTTCAGATTCTGCTGTTCAGCATACCGGTGTTACATTACCTCTCACTTCGCTACACTCTGGTGATGAGGTTTCTGAGGAGGAAGCTGCGCACCTGGATCCCTCATCAGACGTGGAAGAACCCAAGTCTTCTCCTCTACCCATTGACTTTCGTAAGGTCCTGGCTCTTTTCAGAGAGGTATACCCGGACCATTTTGTTTCTGCTACCCCCCTCTCTCCTCCATCTGAGTTTTCGCTGGGCATGCAACCTGTTAAGTCAACTTATACTAAGCTCGTCTTTGCTAGGTCCTCTAAGAGAGCTTTAAGAATATTAGGGGAGTGGTTGCAGTCCAAACAGCAACTAGGGAAGACTTCCTTTATGTTCCCACCTACTAAGCTCACTTCTAAGGCGGGCGTATGGTATGCCACAGGAGAGGAACCAGGCTTGGGAGTCCCTGCCTCTGCCCAGGCTGACTTCTCAAGTTTGGTCGACTCTCCTCGTAGATCAGCAATGAGGCGCTCTAAGGTTTGCTGGACCTTTTCCGATTTAGACCACTTCTTAAAGGGTGTATTTCGTGCCTTTGAGATTTTTAATTTTCTAGACTGGTGCCTGGGGGCCTTGAGCAAGAAGACCTCCCCTGCGGACAAGGACTCAGCCATGCTTTTAATGTCCTGCATGGATAAAGCAATTCGGGATGGGTCTGGCGAGCTTGCTTCAATGTTTGTGTCAGGAGTTCTTAAGAAAAGGGAGCAACTTTGCACCTTTCTTTCTTCCAGCATCACACCTTGTCAAAGGTCTCAACTCCTTTTTGCTCCGCTTTCTAAGTTCTTGTTTCCCGAAGAGCTTATCAAGGATTTGTCTGCGGCCCTGATTCAGAAGGACACTCATGATCTTGTGGCCTCTTCAGCTCGTAAGACTAAGGTTACTCCCTCAGTTCCCAGGACTTACCGCACCCCAGTGGCTGATACTCCTGCTACAAGGTTTATTCCGCCCTTTCGTGGCAGAGCCCCCAGCCGAGGAAGCTCCCGTCCAGACTCTTCCAGGAGCAGGTCTAGGAAAGGTCCCAAGACTTCAAAAGGCAAACACTGACTCTCCTCCTCTCCAGACAGCAGTAGGAGCCAGACTCAAGACCTTCTGGCAAGCTTGGGAAAGGAGAGGTGCAGACGCCCAGTCTGTCAGGTGGCTAAGGGAGGGTTACAGGATACCATTCTGCCGCAAACCCCCTCTGACCACTTCTCCCATCAACCTCTCTCCCAACTACAAGGAAAAGGACAAGAGGCTAGCGTTGCACCAGGAGGTGTCGCTCCTGTTACAGAAGAAGGCAGTGGTTATAGTCCGGGACCATCAATCCCCGGGCTTCTACAACCGTCTCTTTCTGGTGGCCAAGAAGACAGGAGGTTGGAGACCGGTGCTGGACGTCAGCGCGCTCAATGCTTATGTCACCAAGCAGACGTTCACTATGGAGACGACGAAGTCGGTCCTAGCAGCGGTCAGGCAGGAGGACTGGATGGTCTCGTTGGATCTGAAAGACGCTTACTTTCACGTTCCTATTCATCCAGACTCCCAACCTTTCCTGAGATTCGTTTTTGGAAAGGTTGTGTACCAATTCCAAGCCCTGTGTTTTGGCCTAAGCACAGCTCCTATGGTGTTTACGCATCTGATGAGGAATATTGCAAAATTCCTCCACTTATCGGACATCAGAGCCTCCCTTTATTTAGACGACTGGCTGTTGAGAGCCTCCACGAGTCGTCGCTGTCTGGAGAGTCTCAACTGGACTTTGGACTTGATCAAGGAACTGGGTCTGTTAGTCAACTTAGAAAAGTCCCAGCTCATTCCCTCCCAATCCATAGTTTACCTGGGAATGGAGATTCGGAGTCAGGATTTTCGGGCTTTTCCATCGGCCCCAAGGATAAGCCAAGCCCTAGATTGCATCCTGAGCATGCTGAAGAGGAACAGTTGCTCGGTGAGACAGTGGATGAGTCTCACAGGGACCCTGTCATCGTTAGCCCTGTTCGTCGAGTTAGGGAGACTCCACCTCCGTCCTCTCCAATTCCATCTAGCAGCTCATTGGGACAAGGATTTGACGCTCGAAGCAGTCTCTATCCCTGTCACCAAAGAGATGAAGACCACTCTCTTGTGGTGGAAGACCAACCTCCTTCTCAAGGAGGGCCTATCGTTAGCGATTCAGACCCCCAATCTTCATCTCTTCTCGGATGCATCAGACTCGGGCTGGGGCGCGACCTTGAACGGACAGGAATGCTCGGGAACGTGGAACAGGGAACAGGAAACGCTCCACATCAACTGCAAGGAGCTACTGGCAGTTCATATGGCCCTAATGAACTTCAAGTCCCTCCTGCTAGGCAAGGTGGTGGAGGTGAACTCCGACAACACCACAGCCTTGGCTTACATCTCCAAGCAGGGAGGGACCCATTCGAGGAACCTGTACGAGATAGCAAGGGACCCCCTCATTTGGTCAAGAAGTCTAAACCTCACTCTAGTAACGAGGTTCATTCAGGGCAACATGAACGTCTCAGCAGATCGCCTAAGCAGAAAAGATCAAGTCATCCCCACGGAATGGACCCTTCACAAGAGCGTGTGCAACAGACTTTGGACCTTGTGGGGTCAGCCTACGATAGATCTGTTTGCCACCTCCATGACCAAGAGGCTTCCTTTGTACTGTTCCCCAGTTCCAGACCCAGCAGCAGTTCATGTGGATGCTTTTCTGCTGAATTGGTCCCATCTCGACCTTTACGCATTCCCACCGTTCAAGATCATCAACAGAGTCATTCAGAAGTTCGTCTCGCACGAAGGGACACGGCTGACGCTGGTTGCTCCCCTTTGGCCTGCAAGAGAATGGTTCACAGAGGTACTACAATGGCTGGTCGACGTCCCCAGGACTCTCCCTCTAAGAGTGGACCTTCTACGTCAACCTCACGTAGACAAGGTGCACCCAAACCTCCACGCTCTTCGTCTGACTGCCTTCAGACTGTCGAAAGATTCGCTAGAGCTAGAGGCTTTTCGAAGGAGGCAGCCAGTGCGATTGCCAGAGCAAGGAGGGTATCCACTCGTAGAGTCTACCAATCCAAGTGGGAAGTCTTCCGAAGCTGGTGTAGAGCCAATGCAGTTTCCTCTACCAATACCTCTGTAACCCAAATAGCTGACTTCCTATTACATCTAAGGAATGAGAGATCCCTTTCGGCTCCTACGATTAAAGGGTACAGAAGTATGTTGGCTTCAGTTCTCCGCCAGAGGTTTGGACCTTTCTTCCAACAAGGACCTTCAAGACATCCTTAAGTCTTTTGAGACTTCTAAAGAACGTCGTTTACCCACTCCAGGCTGGAATCTAGACGTAGTCTTAAGGTTCCTTATGTCTCCTAGGTTCGAACCTCTCCAGTCAGCTTCCTTCAAGGACCTTACCCTCAAGACTCTTTTCCTCGTCTGCCTTGCAACAGCTAAAAGAGTCAGTGAGGTTCATGCCTTCAGCAAGAACATTGGGTTCACATCCAAATCTGCAACATGTTCTTTACAGCTCGGATTTTTAGCTAAGAATGAACTTCCTTCACGTCCTTGGCCTAGATCGTTTGAAATTCCTAGCCTTTCCAACATGGTAGGTAACGAGCTAGAAAGAGTTCTTTGCCCTGTCAGAGCTCTGAAATATTATCTTAATAGGTCAAAACCTATACGAGGACAGTCAGAAGCCTTATGGTGTGCAATCAAGAAACCTTCGATGCCCATGTCCAAAAACGGAGTTTCGTATTATATAAGGCTTCTGATTAGAGAAGCCCATTCTCACATGAAGGATGAAGACCTTGCTTTGCTGAAGGTAAGGACCCACGAAGTGAGAGCCGTAGCCACTTCGATGGCCTTTAATAAGAACCGTTCTCTGCAGAGCATTATGGATGCAACTTATTGGAGGAGCAAGTCAGTGTTTGCATCATTTTATCTTAAAGATGTCCAGTCTCTTTACGAGAACTGCTACACCCTGGGACCATTCGTAGCAGCGAGTGCAGTAGTAGATGAGGGCTCAGCCACTACATTCCCTTAATCCCATAACCTTTTTTAACCTTTCTCTTGAATGCTTTTCTTGTTGTTTTTTGGGTTGTTACGGTAGGCTAAGAAGCCTTCCGCATTCTTTTTTGATTTGGCGGGTGGTCAATTCATTCTTGAGAAGCGCCTGGGTTAGAGGTTGTGTAGAGGTCCTTTAGTATGGGTTGCAGCCCTGTATACTTTAGCACCTTAGAGTTGATTCAGCCTCCTAAGAGGAACGCTGCGCTCAGTAAGGAAGACGAACTTAATAAAGGCAGAGTAACGGTTCAAGTCGACTTCCTTACCAGGTACTTATTATTTCATTGTTATTCTGAAATAACTGATTATATGAAATACGGGATACTTAGCTATCCTTTAGTCATGTACACTGGTTTTCACCCACCCCCCTGGGTGTGAATCAGCTACATGATTATCGGGTAAGTTTAATATTGAAAAATGTTATTTTCATTAGTAAAATAAATTTTTGAATATACTTACCCGATAATCATGATTTAATTGACCCACCCTTCCTCCCCATAGAGAACCAGTGGACCGAGGAAAAATTGAGGTGGTGTCAACAAGAAGTACTGCAGTACCTGGCCACAGGTGGCGCTGGTGAGTACACCCCCTTCTAGTATAGTGATAGCTGGCGTATCCCTCCCGTAGAATTCTGTCGGGCAACGGAGTTGACAGCTACATGATTATCGGGTAAGTATATTCAAAAATTTATTTTACTAATGAAAATAACATTTCTCCATTCATCATCTACTTCACACTTTATATTCCTCTTCTAGTGCCTTGTGAAGCCCAGGTGCTCTCTTGACAGTGCAAAGAGATGCCCAAACTATCTTCGTCTACCTCTCAACATGATCTCATCCACATATGGCACTCGAGTAATCTCTTATAGTTTCATTTCTAATCTTGTTCTGCCATTTGTTCTCAAATCTACAAAATCTGTCTATATTTTTTCATTGTTATACCATGATTCATGTCCATACAGTAACACTGGTCTCACTAAACCGATATACATTATAGCTTGAATTTTATATGTAATTTCAGGCGATTTGATTTCCAAATTTTATTTAACCTAGCCATTTTAAGATATGGTTTTTGCAATCTTTCATTGTACTCTAATTCTAAAACCCTATGTCAGTTCCTAAATATTTAAATGATTCTACCTCATTAATCCCTTCTCCTTCCAATGATATTTCATCTTCCATTGCATATTCCATTCTCATTATCTTTGTCTTTCTTCTATATATCTTGAGCTCAACCTCATATGATATTTCATGCATTCTGGTAAGCAAGCATGCATTGCGAATCCTGTGGTGTTCTGTTAATAAGGACAGCATATGCATACTAAAGTGTATTCCGTCAATCACGAAAAAAATTCTGAAGCCCTTATTTTAAAATCTTGAAATTTTCGTAGAAAAATTGCACCTACTTTTTCCAATATTGACCAATTTTTATCTTTCAAATATGAAACTAGAGGAAATTTTATTGCCTGTAATCTATAAAGTCACTTTTGAAGATCAAAAACTTTCATATGAAAAATAGTTACAATTGAAACTGTCTCTTATACATTGATAAGATAATACATATAGAAATAAAATTACCCAGATTTTGTATTTCTAATTCTTTTTAAAAAAAATTATGAAGAAGAAGCACTATGAACATCGGGTGAGAATAGAAATAACAAATTTTATTACTATTAAAATTCCTTTTATCAAGGAGAATTTCTATAGCTATCAATAAAGCCTACCAAAACTGTACAAAGAGTTAATTAAACAATGTTAATGTTATATATCCATTTCTTTCCAATTTCAGGTATGAACTTACTGCATTCATCAGTCACATGGGAACATCTATTTTCGTCGGCCATTATGTGTGTCACATAAAGAAGGATGGTGAATGGACCATTTTCAATGATAACAAGGTCTCAAAATCTGTCACCCCACCTCTAGATCTAGGTTATATATATCTATACAAAAGAGTATCAAATTAGTGCTCAGCTGATGCCTCCTTTCTAAAGAACAGTGTGATGTAGAAATTCTTATTTAATGACTTTTATAAATCAAAATGCAGCTGCGGGACTGTGGAACATTTCGAGCAAATTCGCAGCACGAGAGAATGTGTGGAACTCACGATCATTACTTGTTGCCTGTGATCTTTTAGTGTAACGGGATAATCTTGAGCAGAAAGGGAATTAAGACACTTTTAGCAGATAACTAGAGATGCAATAGTCAGTCAGGCTCATATTCCCATGTTTTACCATTTGAATCTCTCTGCAGGGATGAATACTGCATAGAATCACAACAGAGGATTTCTTTTCTTTTTTCAGCGTATCTCTTAGGAATTAGGAGCTTTGGGACCATCGTAATTTTTTTTGTTTTTCTTCTTGTTTTGTTAAGGGTTTGCCTCTCATGGGTTTCTTGTAACATATTACCAGACGACTTATGCAATTAGATCACTCATATGTTGACGAAGAGGCCTTATATTTTCTGTAATGTATTATTATGCAACTAATGTAATATCTAATCTCTGGACTCCAAAAATGTTTGTCCAGAAAATTTTTAATTGTGTATTTTGTTTAATAGTGACATGCTACTTTTCTTTTTTTGGAGTAGGATGTCTTTAGAAAGCGGGGAATATTTAGGAATCACTGTTTGTTAAATGCCAATTTTCTTGAATAGATTAATGTGACTCTATGCTGAGAATTTGATTCTTGGTTAAATGGTGACATGGGTTTGAATCAAGCCTATAATTCACTTTGCCGTGATTTATTGTTAGAGTGTATTTATGACTCCAGCCTAAGTGGCCAATAACATAGTTGATATAGTGCAATGAAGTAGTTTGGTATTATTTTATAAGGCTTTTTAGAGTGTCTTTTTAAAACTTGAGCATATTTATAGTCTTGAAGCCTTGTACATAACATTATTGCCAGTTAACATTTGTTTTTGGGGTTAATACTCATACAATTGCTAATTAATCTACAGTATTTTTAAGACTAAGAGCATTTCCAGAATCCTTCAGGCAATCCATGTAAGAGTCTCGAAGTGCAACTCTCATCACAATAAACTTACTAATAATATTAATAATAATCCAGAATTTATTAGCCAAGATACAGGTGACATGAGTGATCTGGTAGACATGTCACTTCATCTTAATCTAATTTAGCAAGCTGCTAATTTTGATAGTTTCCAGCCAAATTTACTCATGCTACATGTTTAAATCCTTAAAAACGTTTCCTCAAATTTTTAGATAATTGAGCACTATAGTCTGTCCATGAGTAGTAACTTGGGTCATGTTAGAAAATTATGAAATATATCTGCTGTGTTGGTTTGTGTTGGATTTTGATGGGACGATTAGAATATACAAGTGTACTAACCCTTGCACAGCAATGGATTTTATAAAGTACAGAGTTCACTCATGAAAAAATGTTTTTCTATCACTTGTATTGACAACAGTTGAAGTGTGATGTACCATACACCAATCCAAAGTGGAATGTACCTGAGTTCATAATAGTATTCTGTGAATTGGTATGCAAGTGGCATAATTTTTTTTTCCTAGCTAAAATAATTACCAATATCAAATTTTTAGTTCTCTTAACCTGTTAAGCGTCCCCCCACCCCAGAACACCTCGCTGCTAACGTACCTTCATGCTTTTTTGCAGTTAACGGTCATTTCACTAATGATAGTTTTTCAAAGTTGATATTAATTTTCATGCTTATAATTTGTATTTATAGTTAAATGTAGGAATATTAATTAAATAGTGGAATAAAAAACAATTAATATTACAATTATTTTATTTCAAAAGGCTACATAATACTGAATGGAAAACATACATTTATGTATTATTATTCTTTAGTTATCACTATCAGACTTCTTATCTAGTAATTCATTTATTTCATCTAAAGAAATACACCTCCTCTTTAGGCAGCTCGTTGTGAAAGAAATAAAATAAATCACCTTATCTACACAGACGCACTGAAAGGAAACCATTTTTCTAACGTCAAGCGACCTCCAGAAGAAGTTGCCAGACAGCATATAAGTTTCCATTTACAGCTTACATATGCTGAGAGTGTTGCCAATTAGTGTTCTTACACTTACCAAACGAGTAAACCTATTATTATGGATCTGACGACTTAAGACAGGCGTTTAAAGTCATGAGCGTAATATCCCGTTGAAGGCGGTACCGATTAGATCGTGGGGAACGCTTAACAGGTCAAGGAATGTTGTTGATAATTATGAACGTTAAATAGAACAGCTCTCTATGAAATACCTCAACAGAGCAGTGTTTGTGGAAAAATGTTATCACAGTATAACAAATGCTTTTGTACCTGAGGTGTTGGTCTTTTTCATGTTTGAGTAAAATCTCTCTTTGCAAGACACTGATCTTTTTCAGCAGCCCTGAAAAGTGAAATACTGTAGGCCATGATCCTCTGGACTGTACTGTACTAGGTACCATTCAGGAATGGAAAGCAAAATGTTGACAATATACCGACATATTTCCTCATTTTTGTTTTGTATCATTCCTAAGACTTTTGTTCTGTTTTAAATAGATTAATGGAGCACAATACTGAAACGTGAAAAATTGCTATAATGCAAGTTCAGTTGATAAATATGGATTGATCATTTTAGACAATTAACTTACATGTTGAAAGTTCTTATGCATGCAGATTTGTGTGGAGTAAATTCCTTGAACAACTACTGTATTGAAAGAAATGTTTGGAGAAGATGATAGATCTTAAAAGTTTATGTTTAAGAAATTTTACTTTGTTTAATTGAAGTTTTTTCCGATATTTCATCAGCCTGAATACTGGATGTTTATGGAATCTGACACAAAGATTTTTCCTTACGGACAAAATTACTTTTAGGTCTAAAGAATGCTCCTCTGTACAGTATATGGAATCTTAGCTAAAATACTCCGAGAATGAACTGGTTGGACCATTGAAAAACAGAAATTTGAATTGTTATTCAGATTTATATAGCTTCCTTTTAGCCCTTTGATATCCCGTCATGGCTGATCTCAAAATAATGACCCAATTTTGTGTTTTCTCTGGACACTCTAGCTATAGTAAGAAGCTCTTCTAGGAGAAGGACACAACAAAATCAAACCATTGTTCTCTAGTCTTAGGTAGTGCCATAGCCTCTGTCTGGGGTTAGAGTTCTCTTGCTTGAAGGTACTGTACGTACACTCAGGCACGCTATTCTATCCGTTTCCTTATTTCCTTTCATTCCTGGGCTATTATCCCTGTTGGAGTCCTTGGGTTTACAGTATCATGCTTTTCCATCTAGGGTTGTAGCTTCGCTTGTAATGATAATGAAGAACATTTAGATTGAATGCCTCCTTACATTAAGAATTTGGTCAGCATACATAGTTGAGTGAGGGAAATTATTGGCTTTTTACGCATAGAAAATTAAATCTAGTGTAGTATCAATCGATGGAAATGGAAATCAGTTAAAAAACTGATGTTCATTTTGCTTTGTCCTGAAAACTGTCTCAATATCAATGCCAACTCAAAAATCTAAACTTTTTTTTTTTCTTTTGTCCACCAAAGGTGATATCTGGTAGCTAAAGTCAACTTAATTTTGTACTCTTCGTTGCGAGATACTCGATGAATATTTTTTTACACCCCTGTAGAAACTCCTTGTAAAGAGAATTTGGAAACCATAGATTTTCTATTTTACTGGTGTTTACCTAAAGTAACATATCCTCCCAGTCCAGTTTCTTAAAATAAGTAGCCCAGAACTAAAGATGAAAACTGTGTTAGGTTTTTCAAGATGCTCAGCACCAAATATTGATAGTGGTTACTATATTTGGAATCTCTCAGCGATGTTTAGAGTATTTCTATTGTGGTTTAGTTAATCTAGCTGTTAATTAGGGATGTCTTCTAGAACTGCTATGTATGTAGGAAAGTAGTCCACTTGTTTGTTAAAGTTTTTTTTTTCTATTTGAGAGAAGTAGTAACTTTTCAGCTTTGAAAGTTTTGCAGTTACTAAGGTGGCTGCTGTACATCATGATGCATAAGTAATTCACTTATTTACTTATTTTTCTTTGCATTTAGTTAAGGGGAATCTAGAAAGACTGAATAAATTTTTTCTACTTATCCTTCACTATTTCCGACAGATAATTGGTTATAGAGTACGGAGCTGAAAACTCCAATAATTGAAGTAGTGTCCAAAGATGAAGTTGGGATAGTAGTTAGGCTTTCATCATTAACCATTTATTAGCTATAATAGTGGCATTGAATATTTTATGGTTTTGGTAATACAGTGTAGAAGAAAATTTTTCTAAACATTTTTTTATAAACTAGTAATCTTTCGGTTAAGACTTGTTTCAAATGACATTGAGCCCGGTTCATAGTACAGTAGATGCAAGTAGGAACCACTCATTTCTCATTTTATGGGGTGGCATATCATTTGGTCCATATTTATGATGACTTGCATTAGCCTGGAAGGTCTGCTTATAGGTTCGGCCACCACCTCATCAGAAATTTTTATTAATTGATGTTTGTGTGAGTGCTAGTACGGTCATTTTCATGTCAAAACGAGTCTCTTTACCATCCTCAGGACAATTTTTCCATTAAAAGTAAACAAACAGGAATGACAGTTTGATATACAGTATTTTTGCCTGATCTTAATTTGGATTTGTTGAGATTTGAATTGATAAATTAACAAGGTGAATATACCGTACATTATTCTGAGAAAAAATTTTCCTCCAGCCTACCAAAATAAATTCTGTAAGAAACTTTATCTTGGCTGTATACATATGGAGCCACCTACTAAAATTGAAAGTAAGAGCTATATCTTGTATAGGGTTTGGAGAACATAAGAGGATCGTATTGCATTTCCCTGCTTTGTAAGAATAATTTTAAGACAAAAATTTACCACAGTTTTTTCAAATCCCTGATTTTGGTAAAAGTAATTACAATTATATCAGAGTCAATTTCTTTGGCTGATTATGCCTATTATGTATTAATTGACCTTGCAGGATTAGATTGTCAAATTTTCCTTAGTCAAAATACTGTACTTAATATTTCTGGTTAAAAGATTGGTAATAGAGGGTCACAAGGAGTTGCTTACAACTCAGAGGAGAGATATGCAAGTTAGATATTAGAATTGTGGTAGTAATTTGTTTTTAGAAAGTTTTAGCTGCAGATCAGAGTTTACCAAATTAGTATTTGCTAAACATTATCTTGAAGAATCCTTATTCTCTTATAAACTTGCTGGGGTTTAGTTACCATAGTAGCGACTGTTTTGATAAAAGAAATTCTTTTATTTTTATTAATGGATGAATTTTATTAGTCTGAGAGGTATTTAAAATTTTAGCTTTTAACAGTTTAGTAACGAGACAGCACTACACTGAGGTGAGTCTAATGTACAAATGAGCATTTTCTTTTGGACTTTAAATTTCCTATCTCTTTTCCATCTTAACCCATCTCCTTCAGAGTTCGATTCTGCAACATTAACATTACAGGAGGTTTGTAAACATAAATTGAATTTTGATGATAAAACTTAGTTCTATGCTCACCTGATGATTGTATACATGCCCACTCTCCTTCCCACTGACTAATTAAGTCAGGAGGATAGGAGATTAGTTTCAACATCAAAACTGAATCAAGTGGACTATTTAAAGGAGAATCACTGGAAATATTTATTTTTTGTATAACAGCAATGTTGAGTTGGCTTCAGGGACAAAGTAGAGATGTAGCAAATTTTATTAAAATTCTATTTTTTTTATAGATCTGACTTGAAATTTGAACTAATGATATAAGGTAAAGATCTGAGAACATAATTTACTGTCAAAAAGGAATGCTGCTATAGTGCAATCTCCAAATGTGATGTCCATCCATGAGTATAAAATTGAAACAGTAAGATTGTTTCATACAGAGAAAATATGTCTAACTGCAGCTATATCAGAAAGCTAGTTGCCCCATTGATTCTTAACCCTGTAGGGGTAGTACATATGGTGCACAGTAGGCAACATTTGAAGGCCTTGGTAGCGTTCTTTTGGACCATAGCTACAATTACTTTATATCCTCTACATTTCTCAGATTCCATCATTCCTTCTTCCATCTTGCTCTCCAACCTCTTTTATTTCATAGTGTAATTGGAGAGTTTTTCACAGTTGCGCTTGGACATTCAATGGCCTCACAAGATCCTGCTGTGTTATATACCCCAACTTCCATAAATTCAATCAAATAATTCTTATAGATTACATATATCTAAGAGTGAATAGATGATGCCCCAAGTTCAAGAGAAAGAAATAAATGTAATAGAAATAACTTATAAGAGACTGAGCACTGTAGGTGAACATGAGGGGCACAAGGTATCAGTTCAGAATTTTTGTGGTCTCTCTTCAGCCAGTAGATGCGGCAACTTTTCAGCCTTCTACTTGACCAATGTCCCCATTTCCTTTCTTACAATTTGCTATCCAACCTCCCTGGCCTAAACACTTGGACATTTGGCCAAAATTCTATAAATTCGATCCAGCCCATGAGAGAATTTACCAATAGGCCTACACCATATTTACTCCATAAACAAAATGTACACACTGGAAAAATGAACTTCATACTGTAAATAAAATTATCAATATTACTTGCTAAGCTACAACCCTAGTTGGAAAAGCAGAATGCTATAAGCCCAATGGTGCCGCAAAGGGAAAATAGCCCAGAGAGGAAAGAAAATAGGGAAACTCAGGAGAAGTAATTAACAATTAAAATAAAATATTTTAAGAACAGTAACAACATTAAGATCAATCTATCACATACAAACTATAGAAATTTGAAAAAGTACAATATCAAGTGTTTCTTCCAGATAGGATCAATATAGGAGGGGGGATCCTGAATGAATTTAGTAGCTTATCATGGTTATGAAGAAAAGATCCCAACCCCCTAATGATGATGAACGAAAAGGCACGCCATTGGTGGTGAGTTACCCACTAGCGATTAGTGCTGCTAGTGAACCTCTAGTTACGGGGTTGTTAGTACTGTCGGTATAACTCATATGACAGCGAAGGTTAGTTCTGTCAATACAACTAATGCCACCAGGGCTTAGCGCTGTCAATACAACTCGTGCCACTGGTGATAAGTCTTATCAGTACAACTCATGCCACCAACAGTTAGTGTTGTCAGTGCAACTCACGCCCCCAGGGATTAGTGCTGTCATTGCAACTCCTGCTATTCACCAGGGGCTAGTACTGTCAGTGCAATGCATGCCACCAAGATTAGTGCTGTCAGCACAAATCCTGCCACCAGTGGTTTAGTGCTGTCAGTAAATATTCTGCCATCAGGGATTACTGCTGTCATCGTAATGTTTGTGGCTCACCTGGGGTAGTGCTCTCAGTACAACTCATGCCATCAATAGTTAGTGCTGTCAGTACAACTCATGACATCAGTAGTTAATGCTGTCACTACAACTCATTCCACCTGGGGTTGGTCCTGTCAGTAAAAGCTCTTTTCTACTCACTATGGGTTAGTGCTGTCAGTGCAACTCATGCCACCAGGGATTAGTGCTGTCAGTACAACTCATGCCACCAGGGGTTAGTGCTGTCAGTACAACTCATGGTCATGCCATCAGTAGTTAGTGCTGTCAGTACAACTCATGCCATCAGTAGTTAGTGCTGTCAGTACAACTCATGCCACCAGGGGTTAGTGCTGTCAGTACAACTCGTGCCACCAGGGGTTAGTGCTGTCAGTGCAACTCATGGTCATGCCATCAGTAGTTAGTGCTGTCAGTACAACTCATGCCACCAGGGGTTAGTGCTGTCAGTGCAACTCATGGTCATGCCATCAGTAGTTAGTGCTGTCAGTACAACTCATGCCACCAGGGGTTAGTGCTGTCAGTGCAACTCATGGTCATGCCATCAGTAGTTAGTGCTGTCAGTACAACTCATGCCACCAGGGGTTAGTGCTGTCAGTGCAACTCATGCCATCAGTAGTTAATGCTGTCAGTACAACTCATGGCACCAGGGGTTAGTGCTGTCAGTACAACTCATGGTCATGCCATCAGTAGTTAGTGCTGTCAGTACAACTCATGCCACCAGGGGTTAGTGTTGTCAGTGCAACTCATGCCATCAGTAGTTAGTGCTGTCAGTGCAACTCATGCCACCAGTAGTTAGTGCTGTCAGTACAACTCATGCCACCTGGGGTTAGTGCTGTCAGTGCAACTCATGCCACCATTAGTTAGTGCTGTCAGTACAACTCATGCCATCAGTAGTTAGTGCTGTCAGTACAACTCCTGCCATCAGTAGTTAGCGCTGTCAGTACAACTCATGCCATCAGTAGTTAATGCTGTCAGTACAATTCATACCACCAGGGGTTAGTGCTGTCAGTGGAACTCTTGGTACTCTCCAGGATAGTGTTGTCTATGTAACTCTTACCACCAGGGGTCAGTGCAGGTCCTACTCACTACTCACTAGGGACTCGTCACTCGTGTTGTCAGTGCAACTCTGGCTACTCACTAGGGTTAGAGCTGCCAGTGCAACTCATGTCACTTAATGTAAAGTAGATACTATACTGTAACATATACCATAGAATTTTTTTTTTTTTTTTACGGGCCTTAATGACCTCCATAGACTAAATGCTACGCCTTATGGGCCAAATTCATATATCCAAACCAAATATTCCTTAAACATGCATTAAGCTAAAGACATTGTTGCAATAACTTTTACCTCAAAATTATTTTTATTCATACTGTGACTATCAAGCATGCAAGTCATTCCAATGTCTTTTTTTTAGAACACAAGATAACATGGCTCACCGTCTGTTTGTTTGTTTTCATTTCTCATTTCTCTGTCTCCACCCAGAAGCCAAAGGGACTTTGATATTGGCTCCAAAAATGGGAATAATTTATTTCAAACTCCTAAGCAAAGAAAAAGTAGTGTAGGCTACATACAGCTGGTTATATGCAATGCAGTAGTCTACAAGTCATGTGACTCCCTTGCATAGGGGAGTAATCATGCGTAACTCCTGAGACACAACTCCACAGTCAGGTTATCTTATCTTTAAAGTGCTACAAAGTAAACAGAAAGATTATATTTACCATAACACAGCAAAGATATAACTCGATCAGTATTAGCTTTTTTATAGAGAGAGAGATAGGAATAGTATTCCAGTCACTTATTTATTGTATTACCTTTATTATTACTGCACATTAATTTCTATCATTCATTTCATATGTCACCCATTTTCCCACAGGTTAGTCCATCTATTAATTTCCCACGAGTCACGATGGGCAGTATTCAAGTAGGCTACAATTACTCAGGTAAGGTTCAAGTATAAGTACACGTACAGAGGATTTTCTAGGTACTAAAGTCCAGTAGGCTACAAATACTTCACAATGGACTTGAGTACAATTAAATTTTGACATGTTACTTACTGTTACACTTTGACTTGTTTATTTTTGTTTTAAAACAATTTCCTTTGGCATAACTTCCCATAATCACTCTACCCTGAGCAAACACTGGCTTCAGAGATGAACTTGGGCTCTTATTTCCTCAACTCTACTTTGCACGATCATCAATTTCTTGACAATCAAGTTATCAGCGCAGGACTCTCAAACGTTACATAAGATGGGTTGACTTAACTCACTAGGTATACAGCCTAACTACTGTATTAAAGTACTCTTTTTACCTATCTTCGCACTCCCACCCTCTTATTTCACAAAAACCAGCAACCCTCTAGAACTTCCCGACTCTTCGGTATTCCCAAAGTCTATTTATCTACATCTGTAGACCTTGGGTATTCCTACACACCAACACTCACATGCTCTTACACGGAAAATGTGTATACATCCAAACATATCATGGGTCAGGTCAACGCTATTGTTATTTTCTCATTTCTTCCTTTCCCAATTAACATCACTCCCCTTCATTTCCTATATATGCCTATCTAAATATGAATATATATATATATATATATATATATATATATAGCTTTGTGTGAGATTGTTTCTCTACGCTTTTATGTCACTAGTTTTGACTACACTATAGGCTACATCTGTAGGGGCAGACTGCAGCCTTTTGACAATGAACAGTGCTGACTGAATCTGTGCTGAGCGAACTTGTCAAGTATAGGCTACCTACCCAAGATGGCTGTTGTCTCCATACATGTGGGCTTTATTCCTTCGTCATCTCTTGATACGATATCTATTGTAATTTGCTCAAATTCAGTAGGTTAATTGCTTATACGCCGGTATACCTATGCGCAAATGGTCCATAGAGTACAGGTATGGAAATATAGAATAATTTGGGAATTTTATCTTTCACCATTAAGAGAGTATACGGGCCGTACAGAAACTGCAGATATAGTACATACGTATGAACAGTATGGACACATTGGCTGAAAATGAATGAGAAGCATTAGTACTTCTATCTATGACGGTTATACCAACAAAGATTACTGCTAACAGCATATTCAAAACTGATGTAGTCTAGTCGTTATTCTCCGTAGATGTAGTCTATATCATAACTCACAGCCCGCATATTCATAAGTATGTAAAAAAATATACGATAAATAAGAATATTTACTTGCAATGGTTGTCAGGTGTATTCATTTGAACATAAGAGTTAATTAAACTTACCAGGTTGAAGTTTTTCCCTGAATTGATGAATTAAACATGTGAGAGAGAGAGAGAGAGAGAGAGAGAGAGAGAGAGAGACAGAGAGAGAGAGAGAGAGGCTAAAGAAATTCAGTCGGAATTTTTACTTATAAATCCTCTTAAATATGGTCAATTATATTTACTTTTCTTTTGTATGCATATATTGATTTAAAGAGAGAGAGTAGTGCCAAGTTGAAAAGACCAGAACGATCTTTTTACTTATAAATGCCCTTATTAAAGATAGAAAATACGTGTATTTCTTTCATATGCAGTATTTGACATGTACGAGTGAGCTGCTTTATATTGTTTTTTCCAAGCTCCTGAACTACCAAAAATCGGAATTATCCCATCCATGGCGTCTCAAGTAATGTTGCCCAATAGGAGAACGTTCAAATGCATTTGTTTAATTAACTAAATTTATATTACTTCTCTCTCTCTCTCTCTCTCTCTCTCTCTCTCTCTCTCTCTCTCAAATGTTTATAGATATAAGTAAATGCATGGCGGAGCAGACACTGTTACCAATTTTGTATTATGGCCTGTGATCACGAGTGTTTATGGCGTCATATACGAGGAAACCACAGACAAACCATCATCAAAGACTTCGTAACCTTTGTTGAGGCATTGGATGGGCATCTGACTAGGGACCACGTTACCCATCAACTGTGGCTGTAGCGGTACCGGTACGACGTCTAGGCGGTCTAGCCCATGTCATACGTTCACC
>NC_090737.1:119256537-119302372 GCF_036898095.1 Palaemon carinicauda | reverse complement strand
GTCTACTTTAGTTTGCTCTTGTATCCACGTTGTTCTTTTTTCTGTCTCTTAGTGTTATGCCCCATCATTATTCCTTCCATAACTCTCTGAGTTGTTTAAGGCGCCAAGTTTTTTTTTTACGCACATACACACACACACACACACACATATAATATATATATATATATATATTGTGTTTGACCGTGTATGGATGTTACTGAGCGGCCCATATAAAAATGATTTGAAGTTTGACGATTCATGGGACGACGTAAGCCTTAAGACGCATACTGAATGACGAGCATAAAGTAACGCAGTGGGCAGAGACTAGAATATGCAAAAGAGTTTAACATATCGTAATAAATGACTGTCATTTACAAATGGAAAATTAGCGACTAGATGGAAATCCCTTCTGACAACGCCAGCTAGCTAACAGTATGTAGCATATGCCGTTCTTGCTCTCAGAATCCGTCCGTAGATTTGCCTATTTGTTCCTTTCTAAATTGTCAGTTTTTATGGTGGCAGAATGCCTGTCATTTTTTTTCATAGGTCATCAAATATTTTATAATTAATCTAATATATTGCGCCAATATGTATATGGAACAAAATATTTTGGCTAAGTCATGTCTAAACTGGAAGAGTTTCGCATATATGCAAACTGCTTATGTGTATTAAATCTTATATCAATTAATATTTTGTTCCTTTCGTTAATCAACTGACATTTCACATATATTGTGAAACACGACTTTTCCCCTTTTATTGCCTTGAAGCAATATGGTGCAAAGAAACAAATGTTAGTGGAGCTTTCTCATGTGAAGGATTTTTCGCCTATATTGCAGAGCTGCAGATGTGCATCGACCAAACGATTCCTTTGAGGTTGCAATTGGTCACGTTGTTACAGACTCATTATTGAAACAAATTAAACAATATAGAAGCGATGATCCAATGCTATGGTTGTTTATAATAACGGCGACATATTGCGCCATAATGCAGTAAGATAAATGTATAAATGTGTGTACGTGGTTCAATGCGCAATGCCGCCTTCACTTGTCTGCTCTTATGCCGCACTGACTCTGCCATGCTGGACCTGTGCTGTCATAGTGAATTGTCTTATTAAGTTTTTCCCATTTTATTTTGACCTTTGCCGTACTTTAAGGGATCTTTCATTAAGGTGAGTAGGACAGTGAAGTGTTCTGGCATGAATTTAAGCGCCTCAGATCATAAAGAGGAGAGAGAAACCCCAAATGGAAAGGGAAATATGCCGGTGAGAAAGAAAGAACTGGTCATCGTCGCTTACGAGTTTCTCTTTTGGGCAATGACGAAATTCTTGTGCCTTTCTATGGAGCCAGTTGGATTTTTTGGGTCGCAATCCAGGGAATTTTGTAATGTGAACCTAAAACCACGTCTGTGATGTCATTTGGAGGATTTGGAATAGGTGTGTGGGTGGGAATACGAAGGGGAGAGAGAGAGAGAGCGCGACCAAGGGGGTACTACCAGGTAGGTGGAATATCAGCTGGACTCTTTTTGACCCTCCTTTGTTTTCTGGATTTTTAAATCATTTCGAAACGAAAGTTTCGTTGGAGTGAAGTGGATTTAACATATTCGTGGCCAGGGGAATAAGGCCACTCGTCTTTCTTTGTTTTAGGGAACATTTTTTTTTTCTTCAGACACGGGTTGCTAAAAATCACATCAGGGTCCCTGTTCTTTACTATAATTAACCCTTGACATCGGGGAGGTCATTGACCCCTTCCTATATACGTTAATCTTCAATGAAGTAATCAGCCGAGATGTTAATGAAGAGATTAGGTGACTAGTTTATGGAAACTTGAACCATCTTAGTCTGGTATTTTTCCTATAGTCTTGGAAATCTTCTCTTCTCTTCATTTTTTTATTTCCTTATTTCCTTTCCTCACTGGGCTATTTTTCCCTGTTGGAGCCCCTGGGCTTATAGCATCTTGCTTTTCCAACTAGGGTTGTAGCTTGGATAGTAATAATAATAATACTGAAAACAAACTGGTAAATTATTCTGATTCCATTTATATCGTGGATACAGCTAGTCTAGCCCCATTTGGGGTGTGTGTACGATAGCGGCCACCTGTATGATGTCTAACTTAGAATACGGCAATGTAAGGGGGGTGTTAGCCCCCACGTTAGGTTAGTAGGTAAGGATATGACTTGTAGGTTAGGGTAGGGTGGAAAGATGAGGTTAGTTGATGTCCCTATTTAATCGCTGCGTGAGGAACTGGCCGCTGATATACAAAGGCTCCCCCCATTTTATTCTAACATGAATGTAGACGCTAAAATTACAGGAATATTTAGCTTACCAGACAAGCGAAAGTAAATCTCTTAGTTAATGATTAATGAAAAAGAACTTTTGCCTGATGTATTTTGCTCTGGGTTGGGTTACATCTGGTGTGCGACGAAGGGGAAGTGTATCGTCCACGTTCGGGAAGAGCCTGGGTCCCTTGGTTAGGTTAGCAAGAGGTGGACGAAATAGGTTTGTGGTTTTTCTCTCCCACTTTATACGCAACTTTATCTATCTCCCTTAACGGCAACACAAATGGATAAAGTTTTCCAAATTCATAAACCCCGTCTACATGGTTAATTCTTTTGTCGGTTGTACGTACTATATTGTTTTAATGCGGGATCGCCAGTGTTTATAAAGAACTACACGCCCTTATCATGGATGCCTGTTGCTTATCTGCTCGATATCGTGCTAATAAAAGCTTATGTACGCGACAAGGTGGATTCCCTTATGTTTGCTTCGTAATTGTGCGAATAATTGCTTATGCGCATTGCAATTGGCTTCCTTTTTTGGTAAAATAAAATTATAGTTATGGACTGAACAACATTTTAAACAGAAAAAAAATAGGTTATCCCATAGGAAATAATGTGCTTTCACTGAATTTGACCTTCATTTCAACAGAAGATAAACTGTGAAAACCCGATAGTCTAAGAACGGGGATATTTTATAGAAATCTAATGGTATTTGCTCTGCCTTGCACTCACTTCGCTTCTGGAAAAGAAAAACATCAAGCTCCTATGTACTGGAAATCGGTACGTGCTGAGCTGCGCCCGCTAACTCCATTGATTATTATTTCTAGGATAATGAAGTTTTTATTTGCAGTGGAAATAAGTTTACCTTTCGAAGAAAACAAACTTTTCCTATAGGAAACACGTCTTTTTGTAGAAAAGCTTTTTCCTTTCATAAGTATAATAAAACCCCTTTATTAATGTCCTTCGCTGCAGTTTTTTTCTTTATTTTTGTCTCTTAGCTTTACTTATATGTATTAGATTTTATTCTTAGCCGTATTTTTTTATCAATAGTTTGTTTTTCAACTTTTACTATCGTGTATTTTATTCCTTCATGGAATTTCTTTTTGAACCCGCTCATTGAGTCGAGTTAAGACTCAGTTGCGGTGGTAATTTCCCCTTTATTGATAATATGATTAATAGTTTCACATTGGGGTGGTAATCTCCTTTCTAATAACATGATTAGTGGTCTCGCAAGTCTCCCAATATAGCACAATTAGTTTACGTTGTGATCTGCTATCTGTTCCCACTTCACACGATAAGCTTCGATACCCTCCTGGACATCCTCTTTTAACCCTTTTACCCCTGGGGTATTTGGAAATTTCCAACCCTTAACCCCCAAGGGGTTATTTTTTTCCCAGCACATTTTGCAGTATATTTTTTTTAAATTGCTCTAACAGCCTTAATTTTTGTCATAGAGAGGTCAGGTTGGTCTCATTCTCTTGGAAAATGCCTGAATTTTCTCAAAAAATTATCAAAAAATATGAAAAACAAATTTTTATAGCATTTGTTTGCAAGGACATACCGGTACGTCCATGGGGGTAAAGGGATGGCTTTTGTGAAACGTACCAGTACGTCCTTTTGGGGGTAAAAGGGTTAAGAACAAGCACATTCATAATGTCAACGGAATAACACTACTCATTTTGAGTTGTTGAAATAAATATTGCCATTTGTGCTGTTTCTAATTGTAAGAATTTACGGCCAGACGACAATCTGGACAAGCAGTAATTAGTTCTGTTATAACCACAAAGTATAATGATATCAAGACTTTTTTATTTGTAAAATAATCTTTTATATTTTATACTGTTTTAGAATAACATTTGTATCTCTGATAAGTATTTGTGGCAAGCCTTTCCAACTCTTTCCATATACTGTACAAAGATTACCAGTGTCTCAATTTTATGTGATACAGTTTGAAACCTTGATATTTTTCTCCATGATCAGTATCTACGACTTTACTGCATCTCAAATTGATCCCATTGATATTTATCTGTTGTCTTAAGTTAATAACTTGATAAAATCCAAAGAAGATTTTTGTTCCATGATCATCAGTATGATGTCAAATACATCATTTGATCATCCCAAAATTCCCACAGAAGACAAACCGTTAAATGGGTGGCAAAGAGAAAAATCTGGATTGAAATAGAAAGGTAGAGAGAAAGTAGTTAGCTGATCAGGATACATTAGGCGAGGTGCTCAAGCTGGCTAGACGGCCATCGGTTTCAAACCCCTTTGGCGATATGTCAACCATCTGGCACAACCAACAGTAGATTTAGTTTTATATGGGCTGTAAAGTTGCAAGAGCTAGTGTCTGTCTGGAAGGGCCAAGAAATAATGTTGGTGATTTGTAGACTTATTGTTGGCCAAGAAGTTGAAATTTCAAATTTGTTCGTATCTTAGTATTTTTTATGTTCATATAATGTTATATTTGCCTATTATTCATATAACAGGTTATGTGCATGATCTCGTACCTAGTATATACCTCCGTAACGATATCTTCTGTGGTGTATACAAGAAGTGTTTTAATTCTTTTATTCTACCTTGTTTTGAGTATTGTTCTCCTGTCTGGTCTTCAGCTGCTGATTCTCATCTTAATTTGTTGGACAGAAACTTACGGTCTATTAAATTTCTTATTCCTGATCTAGATATTAATCTCTGGCACCGTCGATCAATTAGTTCATTATGCATGTTGCATAAGATTTTTCATAACTCTGACCATCCTTTACATTCAGATCTCCCTGGACAATTCTATCCTGTTCGTAATACTAGGCAGGCAGTTAATTCTAATAGCCAGGCCTTCTCCATCATGAGACTCAATACTACGCAGTACTCTAGAAGTTTTATTCCAGCTGTTACCAAGTTGTGGAATGATCTTCCTAATCGGGTTGTTGAATCAGTAGAACTTCAGAAGTTCAAAGTTGGAGCAAATGCTTTTTTGTTGACCAGACGGACATGAGTCTTTTTATAGTTTTATATATGACATTTTTGTTGTTGACGTTGTTAATAGTTTATATATGATATATCTCTTTTGACAATACTTTTTTAAGAATGATTTATTGTTAATTTGTTCTCTTCAGTTATTTATTTCCTTATTTCCTTTCCTCACTGGGCTATTTTTCCCTATTGGAGCCCCTGGGCTTATAGCATCTTGCTTTTCCAATTAGGGTTGTAGCTTGATAGTAATAATAATAATAATAATATGCATATAAGGCTGTATCTACATGAGGGAACACACAATTAACCTATTATATGCATTGTGCTTACAGTTTGTAATTAATTATAGTTTACTTAAGATGTAGAGAACATGATTTTTTCCTGTGCAAATACAAACATTCGGTCTTTACATAGAAGTATATCAGCAAGCGGGAATTGTACTGCTGTCAAACCTTTTTAAAGAGTTGTCAAAAATCGACAGGAAGCACACAAACCCTCCCCCCTGCTTACTCACTGGCAAACCACTTTGATTTCTAACGTCTGTGTCCACTGGCCTCAGACGGGAAAATTTTCATGTTTTCCAACTGTCAAACGATACTCATGGACTTTGTTCATGGTATGATAAGCGTCTCGTAGATTTTGTCTTTAGTCGTAGACTTGATTAATGTTATGTTTCCATTAACTCTAGGTTGGCTAAAGGTCAACACTCATCTTTGCTGAATTTGAGTTTGACTTCTTTGAAGTCAAAGGAACAGACTCCTAGTGGAAGGAAGTCCATTTTCTTGGTTTTTTTACACTCGAGGAACTGGCACCCTAGTGAGTGCTGTTGGTTCAATATTCTCATCCTTGCTCAGTGGAAGGTGACTGAATTGTTTACTGATAGCTAGACTTGGTCTGCAATCAATTCGCTGATATGCTTAGCGAAGCTGCCTGAGCGTGCACTCAAGATGAACACTGGACTTTCATCTGAGAAATCCTTGATGCAAGCGCTCTCTCAATGCAAGCATGTGCTCGTAATGGACGTAGGACTCTCATCTGAGTATACTAGCTCGTCTGAATGTGTGCATGTCTCTTCAAATGTGCTGACATGGCCACGTGGACACACCTGAATGCACTTTTGATCAGGTAACTGATTTTACTAGATCCCTGGTGTGCATTCGGCCTGTTAGGGGCCTAGAATAGGTGGTTTATTCCACCATAACATCATGTACATAACCCTTAAAACGAAGAGCGCATGGGTGTGCTATCTTTGACAAGAGACGGGAGTGCCTGCGAGAGCTAGACATGCATTTATGTGTACGGTTTCCGGCGCTTTTACATTTCCGAATTTGGATCAAGATCAACCAGAGTAGTTTTCTTTCACTGGCAATTGTCTCGGATAGGATTTGGGTTGGCATACCCTCTCTCGCTTTAAAATTGAAGTGCCTCCTGGTGGGAGCGTCTTGAATAATTGTAGGAATAAACAATAAATCATATGAATGTACAAATTCCTTTCAGATCCTAAGTCTCATCATGGCAAGAAAAAGGGTTAGCCTAAATATATGAAATTTTCAATCCCTCTCTTATCTTCCTCATAAGGTTTTGAGTCTTAGGAGGGAACCAATGATCCTATGTGGCTCTTTATTTTGTCCTTCATGGCCTACTACCTGCAGGACTTTACCCACAGATCACTAGGTACGTTTTCCCTAGGACCTGTCGTTACTGCACAGCAGTTGATTTAGCTACCATAGCTTCTCTCACAGGACTACTAGCAGTTGATTGAGGACAGGGGTTACAAATTAGTGTGTGATGAATGTAAGAATGACTTTCCTTTTCTTTTTTCACCTTCCCCTATCTTGGGTCGCACCATCTGATTCCCTGTCATCTGAATCCATGTAGGCCTAGCTGTTCTATACTAGTCTATGGAATTGTAACAACCAATCAATTGTTGGCACCTTGTTAAGAGTTTACCAGCCGTATTCCAGCTTCGCAGATATTAGACTCCTATGTAAAAAAAAACTCATGATTGTATACAGTACAGACAAAAAATAGAAATTTCAAATTTGTCATATCATGCCAATAGCCTTTGACAATGTCAGTTGATGGTTTTTCAGTAAGCAGAGGAAAGTAGTACCTCAGTACACAAGTTTAATCTGTTCCAGGAGCAAGCTTACAACCCCAAACGCTCATAAATCAAAACCATTTTTCCCATAAATAAAGGGAATTAATTCGATAATCGCAAATACACATGTGTTGTACATTTATGTTTAAATAGGTTTTGATATTATTAAAGAATTAATAATCACCTAACATCAGAAATGAATACAAATTAATGATTCTCAGGAATTATTAACTAGTACTTTACCTTAGAGGAGTGTCGTGACTGGTGTGCACGAGATAATAGAGGAGGAAGAGGGTGTTTACTGCTTGGAGGGAGAATCTCCCTACATGAGAACTTCCGGTAAATATCGGGTGTTCTCTCTTGAACGACATTCACTATCGCTGATTGGATTGCTAAATTTACGCCATATGGACATCTTATCGGGGTTTTATTACACTTGCGTCAAATTTGCGTATGGTGGGAGATTTTTGCTTGCAGTGATACAATGTTCGCTTACTGATTTGAATGTTCATTCTTGTATGCCCATTTTAAATTTCATGCTCATATACTGATTTGAATGTTCGGGCTTGTATACTGATTTGTTTGTGCTTCGAGTTACTTGTAACCAGTGGTATTACTGAATAAGGAACTCAATCTTCCGCATTCCTGCTCTCTGGAAGTAAAAATGAATCGTTTAAATATTTTGATTGTGTGAAATTAAGAGCTTTTTTAGGGGGTTCTTAATATACGTGAATACAAATCTTTTAGTAATAAGAGTCTGTTTTCCATTTGGCTGAAACTTCTGCTTTAGTTTACAACGAGGTGTCGGTAGCTAATTGCGGCTAGCGGGGAAGTTCCGGGTCACATCCAGTACCCTGTTTAGCCACTTTGTTTGTAGCTGCCTTAGAGTACAGTGTAGATATCAACCGGTTGTTTTAATTTCTTTTCCAGTTTATGGTTGGCAGTGTGTTTGCAAGGAAATTTAAGGAGTTTTCCCAATGACTAGCTGAATTACAGTTTCTCTGTAACCTGCCAATGTACACTTTTGATCCTGTTGCCATCTATTTCCTGTGTAGTAGTGACAGCATAGCTGAGGAATAAAACGTAATTGCACACTATTGATAGAAGAACATGAGGTTACTTCACCTCTGTTGCATCTTCGTCTTTTGGCACTGAAACCTGATCCACGCATCCTTCACAGTGGCCAAATTAAGAAACAGCAAGATTATGAGCTACTTTGGGTTATTTTGCATTAGCATGCTATTATGTGCTCGCATGCTTCTTACGGAGCACCACCTCAATTGTTTGCAATTTAGGAACGCCATTTCACCTGTTCGTGAGCCCATTAATTCTCTACTGTGCTTGCATGCTCCTAAGAGTGCCACCTCATCTGTTCACGATCACGTGTTCTTACTTTAGCGCCAATTTCTCTGTTTGAGATCTCAAGCTCCTCCTTGAGTGCCACAGCATCTGACTACATTCACCTGCTTGTGCTAGCGCGCTTTTAAAGGAGCGCTACCTCGCATGATTGTGATAGGGCGCTCTTAGCACGACTTAGCCTGCTCGTGACTAGCTCTATGATTACTATCACGATTCAGAACTCTACATTCATTTACCACGATCGGGAACTCTACATTCATTTACCACGATCGGGAACTCTACGTTCATTTACCACGATCGGGAACTCTACGTTCATTTACCATGATCGGGAACTCTACGTTCATTTACCATGATCGGGAACTCTACGTTCATTTACCATGATCGGGAACTCTACGTTCATTTACCATGATCAGGAGCTCTGCGATCATGTACAACAATCGGGAACTATAAGATTGGTTTTCAATGTCAGAACCCTTAGGATCGTGTACAGCAGTTGGGAAACTTTGTGATCGGTTACTGATCTGGAACAACGATCAGAATTTTCACTTTTTCCTCAACAGTCCATCACTTTTGAGCCACCAGAGAACCAATTCACCTGTTCCTTCACAGCACTCCTACCATGGAATGAATCTCCAAAGCACAGGACTACCAATCTGGTATAGTTGCTCAAGGTTTTGTGGGAGGAGTGGCAACACTGTACCAAAGCCCCACACCCTAGGAAGGATTTTTGATAAGGAATATGGCAACTCATCCTTTTATTACACAGTCTCATATGAGATAGCATAAATGCTGCTGATCATGACGTTGGCAGAAGCCTTCGTCCTTTTTCTGCCTTGGAACATTCCCAAGACACTTCGATGACACCATTATGTTAGAATTTCAACTTTCCTGATGTTATTCCTTGATCTAGATCTTGCCATACTCAGAGCTCTATCTATAACTTTTGCCAGGTTCTTCCATGTCGGTTGCACTCAAAATATTGGGACAGGCGACTTCTCAATTCTGATCTTGGCACAAGTACAAGCACTGAAATGTCACATTATGTCAGCAAGGATCTTGTTTATACAAGGTTTCTTGTACATTTTCCTCAGGAAGAAGGCAATAGAAGACTACTCTTACGGCTGTTTGGTACAGTATGGCAGTTCAAACTTCTGAGCAGTGGAATTCCTTACACTTATGATTGCTAGCATCTTAGTTTCTGTGCTTTTCGCAGCCACCATCCCAATCGATTGAGCCAGAAGAGTCCACGCATACGGTAAGCACCCAGATGGAGAGATTAGGAAAAGGACACGACGTTCTGACATCCGAGTTATCTGTTTTGGAATCTACTTCCAGCCTCCAAGAATCTTTGAGGTTCGATCGCTGGGCAGTTACAGCCATACACTGCACTAAAAGCCCAGGTGCAAGGAAGTACTATACACTGATTTGATCTGATAAATGCCAGGAACAAAGCCTTCTCGATGTACCATTCAGATAGTCTACTGTATTGGAAACCCAGAGAAAAATTATACTATTACCTTCCGCTTTGCCAAACATGAGTCGAGAGATCCCTTACAGAATGCATTGGTACAAGAGTTGCAGCCTGGTTCCCATAAAGTGAATGACATCAGGGCAGTAATGGTGGGAGATGGCACAGTCAGGTCTCGACTTCCACCGATTAGTTACAACTAAGGACCTATTCCCTTCAAGGATACCAATGATTACAGAATTTAACGACTTCTTGCTGCTTCTATTTGCGGGTACGTGCTGGTTAGCACGGGGAGTGACACAACATTCCAGACCTGCTTGTTGCTTTTGCCTTTTAAGTTTCACTTCTGCCTCAGCTGCTCTGCAAGCTGTAGGTGAAGACAAAGTGGCAATTGTACTAACTTGGGGGTGGGGCTTCCCTGCCACCCGCCATTAACTACCGACATTCCGTTATAAATTTCAACAGCCAAAGTTTTAGCCTCTATAGGACTCAAGTTTTATAGTTAGAAAAATACAAATTACTTATAAGATTTATCATATTAAAAATTTCTACTCAAGTGAAAGGAATGATGGATTTGATAATGTAATGTTGGAGTCTGTACACATTTGAATATTTTTCATCATAGACTAGTGGCTTGAAGGCTTCGCCATAGTTTCTTCCAAGAATGTGCATACTGACCTGCATATGCACTATGATCTTGAAACTAAAAAAAAATAAAGGTCTTTTAAAGGTGAATCATGTTTTTTCCCAATTTATAATAGTGAGGATTGGGCTATAAAAATGTTACTTAGGAATCTTAGGAATCTTGTGGTTAACTATGAAAAGGTTTAGTGAAAGTAGTTTAGATGTGAGTGATCTATAAAAACTTTTGAAGATTTCTTTGATAAATTTTAATGATGCAACTAACGTCAGTAATCAATCAGTACAGTTTATTTTAAAAAACTCTTAAAACTTTATTAATGCTTTTTGGAGTAAATTCGGTTACTAAGCTGTTGTCTTACTGGTGTACTGTATTGATGAAAGAAACTGTGAAAGAGAGGTTAAGGCTATATCATATATTGTAGATGTATTAGGTATCAATGGATATGTGGATTGAATAACATTGCAAAATAATTGCTGTATTGAAATTTAACCATTGTACTGTAATTTGGTAACTGAAGTTCAGCAGAAAAAATAATGGACAATATTCCTTTCGTATTGTTGAAGGTTTTGGAATTTATGAAGATGTTTTAAGATTACCGAGACATCATCGCTAATGATCGTAAAGTTAAATTAGTTTTTAAGCAACAAAAATTGTTACCATACCTATTGCTAATTTTTTTCTCTTTAACATTTTAGGGTCCAGTAGTACAAATTTAGTGAGCTTGAATTTGCAAGCCTTGACAGCATCATGGCGTCTCAAGGGTATAGTGCGGACGAGACTAGCGCTGATCGCAATGTAGAGATTTGGAAGATAAAAAAATTGATCAAGAGTTTGGAAATGGCGAGAGGGTAAGTGATAAATTATTTTGCATGTGTGAATCTTACAAGATAATAAGAATGTCTACTGTAATGTTAACCCTTTTACCCCCAGGCTCTTTGGAAATTCCCAACCCTTAACCCCCAGGGGGTTATTTTTTTCCCAGAACAGTTTGCAGTATATATTTTTTTTAAATGGCTCTAACAGCCTTAATTTTTGTCATAGAGAGGTCAGGTTGGTCTCATTCTCTTGGAAAATGCCTGAATTTTCTCAAAAAATTATCAAAAATATGAAAAAATAAATTTATAGCATTTTTTTGCAAGGACGTACCGGTACGTCCATGGGGGTAAAGGGATGGGTTTTGTGAAACGTACCAGTACATCCTTTGGGGGGTAAAAGGGTTAAATAGGCATTATGTATAAAGTATGTAAATATGTTTGTTTAATTTAAAAGCACTTTAATTCTAATTTTCTTATATGGTCAAATTGAATATGTTAGGTAATTTCTAACTTAAGAAAGATGTCCTTTTTTTCTAGAAATTGAGAAGAATTCTTTTGGTTGCACGACTTCACCAAGGATACAATGTCCTTTAAACCTTATGTAACTTTTTCTGTGGTATATGTATAGTAATCATTGTTACCCTTTGATAATTTCTTATACAGTACTGCATAAAAATATTGAAGGTGAAATGCTTTGTCATTATTATTACTATTACTACCACTGGTAAAGCTACTTATCTCGTTAGGAAAGCAGATATGAAATAGAGAAATAACAAATAAACTATATATGATAAATACTTTTAGAAAGCATTTGAAATATATGAAGGTCAATCTTTATATGCTATTAAACAAGACTTCTGTAAGTCTGTTTTTGAAAATTTGTTGTTTTCTTTTAGGTTTTGGCTTAGAATTATGTACTATATTTATCATTTCAAATATCATTAAAGTAATGTTAGTGTAGATTTGTTGTTTTAATTTTATGGTTTTACTAGAACATGTATTTAAACTGGTAGTTTCAGTAGGAGACTTCCTTAACTGTAGTAGCATAAGTTGTCTTGCGAAGTTTTGTAACAACTTTCTCTCTCTCTCTCTCTCTACAGAAATGGCACCTCGATGATTTCGCTAATTATACCTCCGAAGGATCAAATTGCCAGAGTAAGCAAAATGTTGGCAGATGAATTTGGCACGGCGTCAAACATCAAATCCAGAGTGAACAGATTATCGGTCTTGTCTGCCATTACTTCCGTACAACAGAGGCTCAAACTGTATACTAAAGGTACATATCGTCCCTTGATTTTATTGTCCAATAATGTTAAAAATAAACCAAATTTATTATGAAAACTTGTCATTATGTAAAGGGTATAAATTATTCCATTGATTTTTTTTTACTGTAAACTTGACAAAAAATATTAATGGACTGTGAAAATCTTTTGAAACTAAGAAATATGGTGGTGGTAATAATTCTGAGAAGTGTTTTGAGGTGTAATAGAGGTTCTTATAGTCCATTTCTTTTAGCGAGGCAGATTTGCACCGACTCGCAACGGTGTCCTTTAAGCTCGGAAAAGTTTCCTGATCGCTGATTGGTTAGAATCAACCAATCAGCTATCATGAAACTTTTCCGAGCTAAAAGGGCACCGCTGCGAGTCGGTGCAAATATGCCTCGCTAAAAGAAATTGACTTTAGTTATTGTGTACTAAATTCATCATAAATTTCTAATACATTTTGTGTGAATGTTATAAATTGGTATTTATATTGTAAAGAATTATTTGTATAGATTTTGGAATTTGAGCTGCAGATGGAAACTGGCACGGTTACTAGAAATTTAGTTATGATAAAAGCAAGTCATTGAACAAACGTTTCCAGTGTCTGGAATATAACCTAAATTTGATAATCCAATCCAATACAAATGGTGTAAGGTGTGCTATTTTATTATGAATGTTATGATTATGGCTCAACCTTTAGATAGTTTTCAAACATATTTGTACCAGAAGGTTTAAATGGTGGATCCACTTCCCTCACTAGGAAATTTTCCAATCTATACTCCTATTTCACCGTTTCATTTTGAACCACTTTCTTTAGTTTATGTAGCAAGGATTTAATTGTGTCACTAAAGCAGTGTAGAGAGGATATGAAGATTATGCTGTTTGCCTTAAGGCGGCTGGTCTATGGTCTTATTTTTTTTTCCCTTGAGATCAAAATTTTAATGAGTGAATGATCCTCATGGCAGACGTTTGTTCAGATATCTTGCTAATGTTATCAAGTTTACAGTCTTCATGTCAGTATAGTTATAAAATCTCTCCTCTCTCTCTGCTTAGGTTTTTACATATTTTTATGATAAGCATGTTTCAATATACCGTAGTGTACTTTGCTTCAATTTGGTTTTGTCATGGAGCTATTTAGTGGTTTTTCATTCTAGCTTTTTATTATAGGAAACGGAAGTTATTCATTAGTGTTATGTGAGACACACTTACAGAACAGTAGGAAAAACCTTGGTGCAAATAAACGGGTGATTCATTTGAGTCATGTTCACTGTGATTTTGCCAGATTTTTGTGGAGTATCAAAACAACCTATTTGAAAACTTAGTGTGAACAAGCAGAAAAGGTTTCCAATCTCTTATACTGGAATGGCTGCCACCTTGAATTTTACAAAATGGCTGCCCTATTATAATTTTTGCCAATACCTGTATTCTGGCTCCTAAGTAATCTAGAAATATGATTTTAACAAACTACCTTATTCAGGATTGGGGAATCCAATGGTATCAAAATAAATAGGCTAGATTTGATTTAATATTCCATTTTGTAGAATGGTTTACAAGTGATCAGTTTCTTCTTTTAGGCAGCCACATACATATTTTCATCATCAATTTCATACTTATTCCGTGTTCTCATTATTTTGACCTGCACTGCCACACTGGTAAAGATTTGTGCTGGATAAGTTGTTTTGTTTTGCAAGAAAATCTGTCAGAACTGTTTCACAATATTAGTTAATCATCTGAACGATGGCTTTTTGAGCTTGAAGACATCAGTCATGGTTAGTTTCAGCTGGTCATTTGACTCTATGTTGTAGCTATTCGGCAGGGGACCCAAATGAAAATTTTGCAGAGCAATGCTGGCCTGTCCCCCATTGGCTATGATATGGACTCTTGAGACATTGCCTCAGAGCTCCAAGCATTGAAGGTAGCTTGTAAATTTCTGCCATATGTATGCAGAAGAGATTTCATCGCTGCTCGGACATGGTCTTGATGTAGATGCCTTTGAGGAAGTAGACTGCATAGATGAAGGTAGCCAGAGTTTCGATCACTTCACTTCTGTTGAAAACATCTGCTGATAACTCTTTATTACATCTATATCTGCCTTCATGTAGACTTGCAGCCAGTGTTGTCAGTGCCAGTGAGTGCATAGAAGCCTGGCAAAGCCTCTGCTCTTTCTACTCTTATGATTCTCCATATTGGCTCTTATCTCCATAACTCCAAAGGCCATGAACACAGGAATTCCTGGCATGCCTCGCTCCGAAGAAGTGCAGCTTGTCACACCCTTTCTTTGCAGTGAGTAACCAAACAGATAGTATAAGGAGAGATGGCAGAGGTGGTGGGCTAGTCTAAACACAGAGCGAGGTTTACCTTAAATTCCACTGTTCAACTGTACATGTTCTTCAGCATGAGGTCATAATTTGCTATGACTAACATTAAGACATCTTTGTGGTGAAGAAGACCATCTGTTCATTGGATGGGTTTTGGTTGTGTTGTCAGGACAGCCAGGTACATCAACAGTGGGTCTGCGTTATGAATGTTGTCCTGGAATAGCAAGTCTTTGTTGCTCCTGGTAGGCTCTGAAGAAAAGGTTTTGTCCAGTTTAAGCGATGATAATGCTTGCAGCAAGATAGTTGATCAGATCAGCCCTCATAGGTAAAAGGAATCTCCAGCAATGTATGGGTTTCCATGTTTCAATATGTCTACCCTAATATTTTTTATAACATGTTCCTTGACAGCATTTGGCCCAAGGTCATTATTCTCTCTGGTTTTGTCAAGTTCCAGGTCAAACCTACTCTTGAATTCTTGTCAACATGAACATTTGTAGCGTTGTATTCGTTTAGATGCTCGCATGTTCTCACCAGATAAGAGCTGTGTACCGTCATCCTTGTGAAAGAAGAAAGATTTCTTTAACCAGTTGACATGTATGGAGACCTCGTGAGTGGTTCTGAAGAGCCAGGTGCTTAGGGTCTAATGCATCTATATTAGTGTTTCTTGGCAGTGTGGTAGAGAGTTGGTAATACATGTGTGTAACTGGCTTGGCCATGTTGGATTTGGCATTTGTAAGTTACAATTGCATTGCAACTATCATGATAGACTGCAAGATATGTACAGTATGTTCTTTGTTCAGCTTTGCAGTTGTTGTTGGTCCTCAACATAGTTGCCATTGTGCACACTGGTCCTCTCTTCTACTATGTCCAGTACACACTGGTAGTAATCTATTCAGGGATGTTACACCAACCAACTCTTCCTTTTCAACATCAGACTAGCACAGCATACATGCTTCATGTTGAAAGATTCCCAACCTTCATAAGTAGCTTCTTCAGCAGCTGGGGTTTGCCTCTCCTGTAAAATAAATACAACCATTGACAACTTACATGTCCAGTACAGTAAACACTCCAACATATGTAGTATAGGCTTATAACAATAATCAGAGCACTACATAAACATAGTGTGTTTTTTAGAAACTAACTATTTACTTTTCAGTTGTAGAACTTGACCTTAGCACAGATATTCAAATAATTCTTACCTTAATTAGGAAGGAAAAGCATGTACAGAATGTTTCATATTGTAGTAACTCTTGACCTAATTGGAGCTGAAAATCTCTCCAGTTCCATGGGAGGAGACAAATTGAGATACAGAGGCATTACCAATTATTGAATTTCCAATGTTCTTATGCGGTAATGCAGAAAAAAATTCCTAATGATGTAGCAGTGTCAGGCTATATTGCAAAGAGAGAAGTGAAGCAAAGGAGTTTGACTGGGAAGTTTGATGATTACATTGGGCATAAGCAGGGCTCTACAGTATGCACAAGCAGGGCTCTACAGTATTCTCATTTGAAACTACCCAAATTGTTGATTTCAACATTTGCCCTTGCTGGTAGATAGTACAGTAATTTCTCATCACATTTTATTGTTCTAACATGAGATTACATGTGATGTTTTATTATGAGATCATATGCAGGTTCGAAAACAATAATTTTAACTGTTTGGTGATCATCATAATCGTCATAGTTCTGTTGGGCACCGTAAGAGTTTACTATATGGTCCTCTCCATCCTCCAGTAACCAACCCTCCCTCTCATGTTCCCTTGGTGATCAAACCTTACAGGATTATACTAAAAAGTAATATTGCAATCTCTGGAGAGTAACTTTTACTAGACAATATTTGTGTATGTACATTCACGTAATAATTCTCTCTGAGGCTGATGGTTGCTATTTGAACAACGATGAGAAATCCAATGAATGTATTTATCGCCGTGTTTTTTAATACTTTATTGATTTATTTGTACTAAATTGAGAGTTAGTTTTCTACACATTGGTTAATGAAATATAATTTTCATTTCAGTGCCCCCAAATGGCTTGGTTATCTACTGTGGTACCATTGTTACCGAGGAAGGAAAGGAAAAAAAGGTTAACATCGATTTTGAACCCTTCAAACCTATCAATACGTCCCTGTACCTATGCGACAATAAGGTAAAAATTCTTTATTATTTCCACTTCATTGGAACCTTATCTTTTTCATGTACCATTACTGAAGAATGTATTCTGTTGATGAATTCGGCATAAAGTACACTATTCAAAATCTTGTATGGATTTTAGACAGTTTCTTATAGTATATATTTAGAAAGTTCTCCGTTAAATAGTTAGGGGGTATGGTCTTAATCTGCTGTTTTCTGTGTTAAGGGTACTATACTCTGCAGTAAATTTATTGTGAGAACAGATTTTTTCATAGAAAATGTTGATGAGGTGTCGAACCAATTTAGATTGTGGCAATTATTCAAATCCTAAGAATCTGGTTGGTTTTCAAAACTTTTCAGGGGATAAGGGTTGGATAATAGCTTTTGCTTTACTGGAAATGCTTATTATTGTATGAAATAATAATTCTTCGTGTTGCTTATAGAATATTTATCCCTTTTCAGTTTCATACGGAAGCATTATCGGCGTTGTTGGCCGATGATAATAAATTTGGTTTTATTGTAATGGATGGTAATGGAGCATTATTTGGCACGCTACAAGGCAACACGAGAGACGTTTTACACAAATTTTCTGTTGATCTTCCTAAGAAACACGGTATGTACCCTACAGCACTAGTGTATTGCTTTCCTTCTTTACTTTGTAGTATATTTTCAATGCCATATGATAATATTTTAGAATGTAGAAGTGTGATGAACAATGAAATGAAATTAGTTCCTATTACGTAGTTTAGAATTTAGAACAAATTGCGAGAGAAGGATGAAATAAAAGGAACTGCTAATGGAAGGTGAACTCTGTATTAATAATGTTTTGGTATGATGACAGGTCGTGGTGGTCAGTCTGCATTGCGTTTTGCCCGTTTACGTATGGAGAAGCGTCATAATTACGTCAGAAAGGTTAGTGAAGTGTTTAATACATTAAAAATCATGAATGGTCTTCCAGTACAATATAATTAATTGGTTTGCAGAAGTTTTATAGTAATGTTGGACGTTATAGTCATGTAATTATTAGGTATGCTTTTCAAATATGAGTATTCAATTCTCCCTGCAAGTTATAATTAGCAGTTTATATTTTGGAAGAATGTCAGCATACTTTATAAATTCTTTCAAAGGTACTTTGGTTTTCATGTGCTATGGAAAATTTTAAGATTAAACCTTTCTGATTTGTATTAGATTCTAACTGATATGTACTACTGTATATTAATGCTGAGGAATTGACTATCATGATATTTCCAATTTATGTCAGCCACAGCATGAAATGGATTTTGATAATGGTTGTTTTCTATTTGTTTACTGGGATTTTGTAAATTTTCAATTATTAAATGAAAATGACAATTGAAGCAACTTGTTAATACAAACTATGTAATTCCTCAGATAATGCTGATTAGTTAATTCTAGAAACCCCAGTAATTATGGCCGAATTTGGAGTATTTTTTTAAAATATATTCTAAAAAAAATATTTATAAAAGTACTTAGTTGACACCATTAAATAGTCTAGTATGTTAATATTAATTGCACGAGAATCTGGATTTCCTTGTATTTCTTTGCATCAAGTCATTCCAAAATCAGCCTAAGTTTTCTTGATATTTCAGGTCGCGGAAACTGCAGTGCAGCTCTTCATATCCAATGATAAACCCAATATTGCTGGGCTAGTACTAGCAGGATCAGCAGATTTTAAGACAGAATTATCACAGTCAGATATGTTTGATCCAGTAAGTATGAAGGATTTTTGAGTTTCAAAAGTATGAAGGATTTTTGAGTTTCAAGTAATGTTACTCCAACTTAGTTTCTAGGTTTGTAATTTATTAAAAGTCCTTTTAACTGGTACCCTCGGGGTTTACAAGTTGCTGGATTATCGAAAGTGTCGTTGTATAAAGTGACCCCTTAAAAATGCCAAAAAATTATTATAATGTGTAATGAGTAAGATATTTGAAATATAAAATAAAGTAGCATCATTCTTGCATTCACTAAGAACTATCTTTTAATTTTATTTTTTATTTTTAATTTTCTGATTTTGTTATTTATTCATCACTTTCAATTCTGTCATTTTTTTTATTTTATCTTTTTTTAAGTTTAATTACACCACACTTATTTGGTGACTATTACCCGAACAGCTGATGTACTGTAAGCCCAAATGACAGATAATCAGCCGTTGTTTTGCTTGCATCCTCAAACACTAGTCAGAGATCAGTTTGTTTGAAAGAGCTTGATTTCTTCTAAAGGAAATTATTCAGCGCGATGGGAATTGACATTGATTTGGAAACGTTATACTATATATTTACTGTTTTAAATTGGGCACAGAACTATAACAAAATATAAACAACTGCATTGCCAATACTATAACAAAATATAATCAACTGCATTGCCAACAATATACACGGACGAATTCTGGATGATAGTTAACCCTTTTACCCCCAAAGGACGTACTGGTATGTTTCACAAAACTCATCCCTTTACCCCAAATGGACGTACCAGTACGTCCTTGCAAAAAACTGCTATTTAAAATTTTTTTTGCATATTTTTGATAATTAGTTGAGAAACTTCAGGCATTTTCAAAGAGAATGAGACCAAGCTGACCTCTCTATGACAAAAATTAAGGCTGTTAGAGCAATTTCAAAAAAATATACTGCAAAATGTGCTTGAAAAAAAATAACCCTTGGGGGTTAAGGGTTGGAAATTTCCAAATACCTTGGGGGTAAAAGGGTTAATGAATGAATAAAGCTTAACTGGGTGCCAGTTGAAAGAACTTTTTGTGTTATGGCTTTGGTTTCAGGTCATTCGTGTTCTTAGTGTGAATTTTTTTTTAACGAAATTCAAGGTTATCTTATTTAAAAAGATAAATAAAAAGTTTGGGTGCAGTAGTAGTTTAATGAAATTTAATTATTTTCAATCTTGTTCAAAAAGTGTGAATTATATATTGATTTTCATACATTTTATATTTATAATTGTGCTGAATGACCTAACTATAGTCCCAGTGTGTGGTCATTGTCCTGAATATATTTTTTATAGCATGCAATCACAGATTGATCTTGTGTAATAAGTTATGAAAATAAAATCGGTTTCACATTTTTTTTTCAGCAGTTATAGCAACATTTTCTTTTCTTACAGAGATTACAAGGAAAAGTTATTAAGTTAGTAGATGTGTCTTATGGTGGTGAGAATGGTTTCAACCAAGCCATTGAATTAGCAGCGGAGTCTCTAGCAAACGTAAAGTTTATCCAGGAGAAGAAACTAATTGGTTAGTTGAAGTTTTATACTTTTTATTTTGTCATTATAAGCAAAATTAAATATCATTAGGTTTTGAATATTATTGCTGTCTAAAAATTGTATTCAATAATAAAAGATGATATTTTCCTACAGGAAAATACTTCGAGGAGATCAGTCAAGATACTGGGAAATATTGCTTCGGAGTTGTAGATACTTTGAAGGCGCTAGAGTGTGGAGCGGTAGAGATCCTTATTTGTTGGGAAAACCTTGATATTGTTAGGTAAGTCAGTCTTGCATATATTGTCTTTTTTATATAGGTTAAAAATAAGGTAGGATAATTTTCATTTAATTTTTTCTTTTCCCAAACAGTGTAACTGTAGAAGCAGGGATTATTATTATTATTATTATTATTTTTTTTTTTTTAATATACCTAATGGATATGTGAAGATTAACGTTCATCTTTATCAGGTTTTTCTTTTGTTATCTACAGTACTGTAGCCCCATCAGTTTGGTTTCATTCTTACTCCCCCCCCCCAGTATTTATTCACCAGTGTACCAGAGTTCTCTTATAAGAGTGGACAAATCATTCAATACCTTGCATATTTTGCCGATTGTCAATGCTAGCTATATATCCAACCCTTAATCTTTCATTAACCTTGATCCCTTCAGACTAATATGTAATTTCTTTCACTCTTAAAGTTCAGATCCCTTTGTATATTTCAATCTTCAAAGGTTTAAAGTTCAGATCCCTTTGTATATTTCAATCTTCAAAGGTTTAAAGTTCAGATCCCTTTGTATATTTCAATCTTCAAAGTTTCAAAGTTCAGATCTCTGTATATTTCAATCTTCAAAGTTTTAAAGTTCAGATCCCTTTGTATATTTCAATCTTCAAAGTTTCAAAGTTCAGATCTCTGTATATTTCAATCTTCAAAGTTTTAAAGTTCAGATCCCTTTGTATATTTCAATCTTCAAAGTTTCAAAGTTCAGATCTCTGTATATTTCAATCTTCAAAGTTTTAAAGTTCAGATCCCTTTGTATATTTCAATCTTCAAAGTTTCAAAGTTCAGATCTCTGTATATTTCAATCTTCAAAGGTTTAAAGTTCAGATCCCTTTGTATATTTCAATCTTCAAAGTTTCCATTTCTCGCTATTTATTTCCTCCACCTAATGCCAGCTCAAGCACTTTGAACATTCCTTTTGGGTAACCTTTATCTTTGAAGAACCATGACCTTGTGATTTGAAATTTTGGTGAGGTATTATCCTTTCTTTCTGTGGTTGAAGCCATCCCTCTTCTTGCTAATCCATACTTTGTAGGAAGTCTTCTCATATTAGAGAGAGATCAGATAACCTTTTATTGTCTTCTACTAATAAAAATTTTGGGTCTTCTTCTTCTTCTTCTTCTTCTTCTTCTTCTTCTTCTTCTTCTTCTTCTTCTTCTTCTTCTTCTTCTATGTCAATAGTACTAAATTTTCAAGTCTTTTGGTCTTTCCTCCATCCTGACGGATCTATAGCTATCGATTATATGTTATATCACTCACATGTTCTGCAGCCCACACTTCCTGTTATTGTTCTTGCTGACATTTCCAGTTTGGGTATTTTCTCATTCCTTTCCAGGTGACTATACAGGATTTTTTTTTTTTTTTTTTTTTTTTTTTTTTTTTTTTTTTTTTTTTTTTTTTTTTTTTTTGCGGAACCTAACCTATTTAATCTTTTTACCTCATGTTGAACTAGATGGTGATGCATGGTTACTGTATATTCATTTGTGAACACTTAACTTAATTGATACTTGGTTGTTGGTCATATGTTTAAGGTACTTTGAAGATCTTTGGTTTTTATTGGTTTGTAATAGTCATTATTATAAAAGAGGTTAAGCTATTCTTTAGTCATGTTACTGAACACTCGTAAATGGGATGTAAAATTTGTTCTTGAATAAGTTATAGAATAGAAATAAAAGTTTTGATTTGAGAGCAAGGTGGAAAGCATCAAAGGAATTATAAGAAATATATGAAAAATAAGGTTGAAAGTAAATTGGTTGGAATGAAATAGATTCTACAAAGAAAATTTTAAATCGTTGAAATGGAAATGCACTAGGTGACCGCTGACGTAGCGGCAGTAGGAGATTCAGCACATGAAGCTTCAATGTTGTGGATAATGGGGGAGGGTGGGATGTGGTGCCCTAGCATTACCAACCAAACTTGACTGGATCCCTTGTCAGGCTGGGAGGGGCAAAGAAAAGAAAATTCCCCTTTTGTTATTTATTTATTTTTTTTTTTTGTCATCTACTCCCCAAAATCGGGGCAAGTGCCATATTACAGATTTTCATTAATTCTTTAAAAATCTGGATAATTATTATAATTGTTTAACTCGTGTATTGTTTTGTATATGTTGAAAGGAATCCATAACCCTTTCTGTTACTTTATATTTTTCAGTTGTTGTTTTATTATCCTTTCAGATATGTTTTAAAGAATCATCAGTCTGGAGAGGAGACAATCTTGCATTTGACTCCAGAACAAGAAAAAGATAAAACCCACTTTACAGACAAAGCTGTAAGTTCATACTATTTTCTTTTGTTGCATTCATTATGTAATATAACAAGTTTTAATTGTGATATCACCTTTTTTTTAATCTTGGGTACTTTTGTTTAATGGTAATTCTGTATGGTACTTTTGTTTAATGGTAATTCTGTATGGTACTTTTGTTTAATGGTAATTCTGTATGGTACTTTTGTTTAATGGTAATTCTGTATGGTACTTTTGTTTAATGGTAATTCTGTATGGTACTTTTGTTTAATGGTAATTCTGTATGGTACTTTTGTTTAATGGTAATTCTGTATGGTACTTTTGTTTAATGGTAATTCTGTAAATGATAATTAACCTTAATTTAGAACCCAAAATTAAGGATATCCTTTACTGATGTATGAAAAATTTAGTTTCTAGTCTTAGTTTTGAATTTTAATTTTTAATTGGAATTTTTTTCTTTTTAATTTTCCAGACTGGAGTAGAATTAGAATTGGTAGAATCCATGCCTCTATTAGAGTGGTTGGCCAATAATTACAAGAGTTTTGGAGCCACGCTAGAAATTATCACCGACAGGTCGCAAGAAGGTTCACAATATGTTCGAGGGTTCGGTGGAATTGGAGGTGGGTCTCAATGTTGTTTTTACTGTTGCAGCTAACTTTAAAGAAAAGAAAATGTATGTTTTTAATCATTATGTATCACAATTTGTCATCCTTTCCTGTTAACCCTTTTACCCCCACCATAAGGTTAAATTTTGAGTACATTTTGCTATATATATATATTTTTTTTTAAATTGCTCTAACGGGCTTAATTTGTGTCCTAGAGAGGTCAGGTTGGTCTCATTTTTTTGGAAAATGTCTGAAGTTTCTCATAAATTTATCAAAAATATGTAAAAACATTTTAATAACAGTGTTTTGCAAGAACGTACCGGTACGTCCTTTTAGGGGTGAAAGGGTTAAGGGATCGTATTTGAACTAGTTGTCTATACACACTTGGTTCTTGCGCTTTCTTGCCATAGTATCATCTTGCTCCCATATCTGAACTGTTCCTTGTCCCCTCGTCAATTTTCCAAAACGTTTGTATTTGTCGTCTTGATAAGTTACAAACTTCGTCTTGGTGTCCCTACCAGATGAAAGCCCCATTGTAAACGAGACGTCACTTGCAAGTTAGTTGTTGGTTCTCTTTCTTTTAACCCTTTTACCCCCGGGGTATCTGGAAATTTCCAACCCTTAACCCCCAGGGGGTTATTTTTTTCCCAGCACATTTTGCAGTATATTTTTTTTAAATTGCTCTAACAACCTTAATTTTTGTCAGAGAGGTCAGGTTGGTCTCATTCTCTTGGAAAATGCCTGAATTTTCTCAAAAAATTATCCAAAAATATGAACAAATTTTTATAGCATTATTTTGCAAAGACGTACCGGTACGTCCATGGGGGTAAAGGGATGGCTTTTGTGAAACGTACCAGTACGTCCTTTGGGGGTAAAAGGGTTAAGCTCAAAGTTACTTCTACTCTGTAGTACTTTAGATTTTAGTTACCTTTGCACATATTGCTGCTGCAAATTTAGCTTTGTCTTGAGGAAAAGAAGACTGATTTTGAATGTAATGATAATTTGAATTTGGTGACCCAGATGAGCCCCACCGGTGGATATTGCTCTCAGTGCACCTTATGTTTTGCAATGTTGACATGACTGATGGGTCTGTGTAGTTTCTATAGTCTTTAGCCGAGTTCAGTTTTTAATTCTTCTACAAGGCCTCCTTTCCTGCTTCCTTTCTTCCATTTTGCTGCCCGTTTCAACTTCCATAGTGCAGCTGCATGATTTTCCTTAAGTTCCACCTTATCATTGAATTTGCTTTCCTGGTCCTTACATCTGTGCATATTGGGTCAAATACAATAAATTCAGTCCAAGCCCAGTGTCCTCGCATTTTGCGGGTAAGCATTGTTCCCTGTTGTAATTTAATCCTAGAACATTTAGGCCTCCTTTACTCAATGTTTATGGTACAAGGGTGGAAGGTAGTGAACCCAATTGAAATGTAGTCCAGCAGAGTCGTATTACTTAATCATGTACGCTATACATTCTATCTTGATTCTCTGAAATGTTTATCAGAGTTAATTAGAGAATCTTATTGCCGAGTTTGTCCCAATTTGTTCCCCATCTAGATATCAGAAACCAAATGAGTCAACCCCCAATTGGCTGATTTGTTTTAACTGGTACATTTTAGTTTTTGTCATAGTGGATTCTAGTCAGAAATCCCTATTAAGTGAAAAACTAATATATTAACTTGAAAATATATCAGATACTCTTCGAGCAAATGTATTTTTCTAGATTTTTATTTTACAGATATTTTGTGATCATATTGTATATTTTGTGTATTTTTGTTTTACAGGTTTTTTATGATTTCATATTTCATCATTTATATTTACAACAGTATATTATCAGATATATATTAAAGGTTTCATACAAGTACAAGATTGTCAGAATTATCTTATGAAAAGGAATTTCCTTAATATTAATCTTGGGTCAGTTTGACAAATCATATTTTTATATCTTTTCTTAATGTATTTTTGTCCATTGCACGTTAGGGATTCTTCGGTACAAAGTGGATCTGCAGTGTTTAGAGGAAATGGACGATTTAAATGAATTTGATGTTGACCTTGATGATTATATTTAAATGTAATCTCATTAAGGTGCTTCTGGTCAGTGAGATTTTCACCCTGTGGTTTTTGTGTGTACTCCCCTTTATTAATAGACTCCTGTTTCAAGATGAATTAGTGATCTAACTCTTGATAGATATTTTCCTAACACGAGTGGTGTTTGTTTTAGCTTCTAATCCATTCGTGCAGGACGTGTTCCCTTATCCCTAGCATTTTGACTGGTTTGGATAGATAAGAATGTAAACTGTGTGTCTGATTTTGTGTGCCATTTTAGAAAAGTTGTAACCTACTATTTAACTTAGCACATTGTGGTGTTGAGATGTCAGCTGTTGAGTTACAGTTGTGATTTCACTGGAAATGCTCAAACTGTACTTTAGGTCTTGTAAAGGTACTCATTGGACCTTGAAAGGCAATGGTCTTTTATTCGTGTGTGTGTGTATATATATATATATATATATATATATATATATATATATATATATATATATATATAGATATATATATATATATAGATATATATATATATATATATATATATATATATAGATATATATATATATATTATATAGATATATATATATATATTATATATATATATATATATATATATATATATATATATAATATGATATTTGTTCCAACACGAATACTTACCTCGAACTACTTTCTTAGGAGTTACCCGTAACCTCCTCTCTACCGACCAGAGTTTTGTGTAGGGTACCCTCTATCCCGTTTTCTATGGAGGCCTACCCCGGCATTAAAGAATGTGCCCCGAGGGTAAGCTTATCGCTAGGTCGATGTCCGCCCGGGTCAACATCTCCAGTAAGTTCTCTGGTCGCGACGTGTCAACACGTCGCCCTCGTTCTCTATCGATCCTTTGTGTGCGTTCTGTGTGTCCCACGTGTTCCCCGCGTGGTAACTTGTGTTTCCTGTGTACTGTTCCCGGGTGTTCCTGTGTTCTCACCTTCCACTCTTGTGCTTACCCAGTGTATTCCTTGATTCCCTACGTGCCTGTGTCTTGCGTTTGTGCATTATGGAGCAAATCCGCCGTTGTCCTGGGCCTAGAGCCGGTAAATCGTGTGGAGCGTTCCTCTCCAAGTCTGAAGTGGACCCTCACTCCCTTTGCTCCTCCTGTAGGGGAAGGGTTTGTTCGTCATCATATACGTGTCCCGAGTGTGTAGGTTGGAGTGATATCCAGTGGGTACGTTACGGAACTAAAAAGAGGAAATCGTCGAAACGTTCCCCCAGGAAAGCTAGCGTTACTTCGCCGCTTCCATCGCCCAGTGAGCGGTCCGACGGGGCCTCTGTTTCGCCGTCCCCTACGCAGAGTAGGGGCCGAGGTAAGTCTGTCGTGGAGAAAGAACAAAGCGATCTTCCCCAAGAGTCTAGTGAAGGTGCAGTGGGGGTTGCGGGTCCTTCTAGGGCTAGTAGTGCGTCCGGAGAGTCGGCCCTTGTGCTCGGGGGGCACGTGTCCTCTGATGACCCCTTGTGGGGTAGTAACGTTGTGTCTGTGTCTTCGCCCCCTTCGTGGGCCTGTGCTTCTGGGTCTTCGGTAGGCGGCGACAACCAAAGTAAGTTACGTTCTACGGAGAGTGATGCCTTCGGTTGGAAGCTTCCGAAGACACCAGGTAGGTCCCCGTTACGAATGGAAGAGGGCCTGGATCCCTGGTTTCCTAGCGTGGGGCGTCATTCATCGTTCCCGACCCCTCTCACGGAAGTCCCCGAAGAATTCCTTCAACCGTCTACCTCGGGCACTCAACGAGTTACGAAGTCCCCCGCGGTCCCTGCTACCGCCCGTCATATGGTAAGTGCAGTGTCGTCGGGCTCTTCAGAAGATTATTACTCGTCGGGGGAAGACGCCAGGAGAAAACACCGCCGTCTGAGAGAGCGGTCCAGGAGCAGGCGTTCCCGTTCTAGGTCGTGCTCCAGGTACAGCAGAAAGCGCTCCCGCTCTCCAAGACGTAAGTACAGAAGGAGTAGGTCACCGGATGGCGATTGGGTCTTCGTACCCCGTGAGACAAGAGTACGTTGTTCCCCGGACCGCCGGTCCAGGGAGTTCTCGCCAAGGATACCTTCCTCCAAACACGGCTTTGACCCTCGCAAGCAAGTTCGCGAGAAGGACTCTACAGGTAGGCATAAGTCCTCGAAGCCTCCGGTTCACCCCGCCCAGCGGGGGGAAACGCGCTTCTTTTCGGGCAGCCTGGCCAAACCAGCCCAGCTGGTGCGGCCTTCGGGTCGGAAGGAACGGTTCCCGCTGTCGGGTCAGCCCACGGGAACCGCGTCCTCGTCACCCAGAGACCTTGAGCGGACGAGAGTCCTCGCTGAGTCGACGATGCCTGCATTAACCCCTGCCCCGGGGGCGGGCGCCCCCGCCGAAGAAGTCCAGTACCTCGGTAGGACGGCGCCCCTGGCTCCAAGAACTAGACGTCCGGTCGGCGTGCCCGGCGACCCAGCTCCCCGGTCCCAAGCCAAGACCTCGGCTGACGGTAGGGAGGGTTCCCCAACGGAGGACTCGGCCTATAGGAGGGTGATTGGCCTTATCAGGAGGCACCATAAGATTGAGGAACCTGCAGCTACTGACGAAGACTACTGGAGGTCCAGCCTTTTACGGATAATGCAGACCCCTACCCGACCTAAGACCTCTCTAGCGCTTCCTCTAGCCCGAGATCTGGTCTTAGGGCAAGAATATGTTAAAGTGGTGGCTAGTAATGCCGAGGCCCCCAAAACTCAGAGTTCCTCGAAATTGCTCCAGGGCCTCAAGACTCAGGGCAAGGTATATGTGCCAGAAGGGCGTCGTCCAGGCCCCTGTAAAGTGGAACCTTCCCTTGACATCCTGAGTCAGGGCGTCTCAGAGGATAGAGCCTCTTTGGCCCCAGTTTGTTTTTCTCCATCGGAGGCCTCCATGATGGAAGAAATGTTGAGGGACCTGGTGCACGTCTCCTCTTGGCTGGACTGGTGGGCTTCCACCTTAGTAGGAGTGCAAGCCTCGTTCGACCCCGCGGACCCTGACCAGCAGAACCTCCTGAGGGAACTTATTACTTCCGGGGGTAAAACCTTAAAGTTCTCGACGTACCAGTCGCTCGCCTTGACAGCGAATTGGGTACTCCGCATAAGAGACACCATCCTGGCTAAGGTGTCCCGGAAGGTCCCAGACAGGGAAGCGCAGGCCATGAGGAGCCTGCCCTTGAGGGGTGACTCCTTGTTTCCCCTAAAAGAATTAGAGACCATTATGGAGAAGGTCTCGAAGCGGAAAGATTTGAACACCCCCAGGCCTACGCCTACTAGGAGACCGCCCTACAAGAGGTCCGTCTCAGACAGTGCCGCGACGGCCCAGGCCTCTCCCAGCACGACGAGGAGAGAGGCTCCCTCTTTCCTCCTGGTCCTTAGCGCCTCAGGGGGGGCTCCAGCATCCTCAAACTCCTTTAGAACAGGTTATTCTGCCTCTAGGAGAGGCCGTTCAGGCCGCTCCTCCAGAAGGAGATAGAGTAAGAGGCCCCCTATCCCCGCCCAAGCCTCGGGTTGGGGGATGCCTCAGACTACATTGGCAAGCATGAAAGGCTCACGGAGCGGAGCCTTGGACAGTGTCCGTACTGAAGGAGGGCTACAGACTGCCGTTCTTAGCAGAACCACCCCCTCTAATCCCGGCCAGCCTGGCGGAATGGCTGGCTCCCAAAGACCCGTTGAAGAAGACCGCCCTTCAAGAGGAAGTGTCCTCCATGTTGGAGAAGGGCGCCATGGAAGAAATTCTTCTCCCAGGCCCGGGCTTCTACAGTCGCCTGTTCCTGGTAGAAAAAGCGACGGGGGGGGGGGGGGGGGGGGGGTGGAGGCCGGTTATAGATCTGTCGGCTCTCAACAAGTTCATCAAGAAGACAGACTTAAAAATGGACACTCCGAAGTCAGTCCTACTGTCCTTGAGGGAGAAAGATTACATGATGACCATAGACCTCAAGGACGCCTACTTCCAAATTCCGGTCCACACCTCGAGTCGAAAGTTTCTCCGGGTGAAATGGGGTTACCAGATCCTGCAATTCAAGACCCTTTGCTTCGGATTGTCAACAGCGCCCCAGGTGTTCACGAGAGTCTTCACGACTGTCTCAGTGTGGGCTCACGAACGAGGCATTTGCCTCATCCGATACCTGGACGACTGGTTGCTTCTTTCCTCCTCGAAGGACCTCTTGGAGGAACAAGGGATAAAACTCCTCCAGTTTTGCAAGGATCTGGGCATCGTGATCAACCCGGAAAAATCAAACCTATCTCCTTCCACCAGAATGATCTACTTGGGAATGACGTTAGATACAATTCTGGGAAAAGCCTTTTTTCGGGAGACAGAATAAACAACCTCATGGAAATCATTCGGCCGTTCCTATCGGGGCGGCGTCCCAGGAGAGCAAAAGACTGGCAAAGACTGATAGGGCACCTGGTGTCGTTGGAGAAACTAGTTCCCCAGGGCAGGGTAAGGCTCAGAGCCGTGCAATGGAACCTGAAGAACCTCTGGTGCCAACTGGACTCGCAACAAGTCCTAATTCCAGTTCTACCGAACACGAGGCCCTCCCTGGAATGGTGGCATTGCCGGTCGAACTCACTCAAGGGGATGCCCTTCGCGAGCGACCCCCCCGAGTTACTACTGTTCACAGACGCCTCCAACCAAGGATGGGGAGCCCATCTCCTCGACGAAACAGCGCGAGAGACCTGGTTGGACGGAGGAAAGGAACTCCACATCAATGTCCTGGAGTTGAAGGCAGTCCAGAAGGCTTGCCTACACTTCGCAGATCTTCTAAAGGGAAACACTGTGGCGTTGATGTGCGACAACGCCACGGTAGTAGCATACATAAAGAAGCAAGGAGGCTTGAAGTCGAAGGAGTTGTGCGATCTCACCATAAAAATTCTAGATTGGGCGGAAGGGAACCAAGTGGTGTTGTTAGCAAGGTTCATTCCCGGGAAGAAAAACGTGCTGGCCGACGGTCTCAGCAGAGTGGGCCAAATAGTAGGGACAGAATGGTCTCTCCTCCCAGAAGTAGCCAAGCTCATCATCCAATGTTGGGGTTCCCCGGTGATGGACCTCTTTGCAACCAAACTCAATGCCCAACTCCCCGTATATTGTTCTCCTGTACCAGACCCGAAGGCAGCCTTGGGAGACGCCTTTCAGCACAAGTGGGACAATCTAGACGTGTACGCTTTTCCCCCTTTCACATTGATAAGGCAAGTGCTCAACAGAGTAAGGACAGCCCGAAACTTAAAGATGACTTTGGTAGCGTCCTGGTGGCCGGAGAGAGAGTGGTTCGCGGACCTAAAAGACCTGGCGAGTCAACCCCCGTGGCCTCTGCCCGACAGGTCAGACCTTCTGCATCAACCTCATTTTCTCAGGCTCCACGACAACCCACTCTCCCTACGTCTTCACGCCTGGAGACTATCGAGCGACTCCTGAAGAAAGAAGGATATTCTTCGTCCACTGCTAAGAGAATGTCGCTATACCTGAGAAAGTCTTCAGCTGCGGTCTACCAGGCTAAATTGGCCTCCTTCACGAAGTGGTGCTCTGAGAGGCACATTAAGCCTCTTAATGCCTCTGCCCAGACATAGCGGATTTTCTGGTGTTTCTCAGAGACAAGATGGGAATGTCAATCCCAGCCATAAAAGGGTTCGGGCCGCCTTAGGCCAAGTCTTCCTCTTGAAGGGCATCGACCTGGGGGCCTCTAGGCACATAGCGATGCTTGTCAAGAGCTTCGAGCAATCCTGCCCCCCACAAGCGAGTAGGGTGCCCCAGTGGGACTTAGCTAAGGTCCTGAAGATGTTGTGTGGCCCCCCCTTTGAACCTTTGAAAGATATCGTGGACAGGGATCTCACTCTCAAGGCCGTCTTCTTGCTGGCTTTGGCGTCCGCTAAGAGAGTGGGTGAGATCCATGGGCTGTCATATGACGTTTCTCATTCGAAGGGGTGGAAGGAAGTATCCTTCAAGTTCGTTCCTTCTTTTGTGGCGAAGACCCAGAACCCGGCAGTCTGGGATCCGAAGTTCGAAGGTTTCTCCATACCAGCCATCCCTAGGACGGGTAATTCGGAGGATTTGAAATTATGCCTTGTACGAACCATTAGAAAATACCTTGAAAGAACGGCTCATCTCCGCCCAGGCATCAAGACCCTCTTCGTATCCCGGGTATTACTAAGAAGCAAGTGTCCAAGAACACCATTTCCTTCTGGTTGAGACAAGTTATTGCCAGAGCCTACAAGGAGGAAGGCCTGGCCGTGCCAGGCCCCCCCAGACCTCATGACATCAGAGGCCTGAGCACGTCCTTAGCCTTTGAGAAAAACATGGCAGTGGGTCAGATCCTTCGGGCAGGTACTTGGTCGAACCAGTCGACCTTTACTGCCCATTACCTCAAGGACTACTCGAGGAAGTCCTTAGACGGATTCTCCATTGGAACAGTCATCTCCGCCCTCCAAGTGGTTTAACGGTAAAAGCCCCAGGCTCAATCACGGATAGCAACCGGGAGACACAGGTGCGTTTCCTTCCATCCTACCCAGTTGCTCCCTAGCCTCATCGGGGATTACCAACTTGTACCATTGGATAACACGTTCTTCACGACTACGCTACTGGATGCAACATCAGAAGAAGTTTTTTCAAAGGCTGAGTACTTAGACACTAACGTGAGCTCTTTTTGTAGTTACCCTCTCGTCCGTTTTCTAGTATGTACCGTTATTCCTGGGCCTCTTGGCCTCCGCTTACCGGGTCTGTAGGTCAGAATAGCACTCCCGCCTCCTAAAGTGTAAGTCTCCTAAGAAAGTAGTTCGAGGTAAGTATTCGTGTTGGAACAAATCAAAAATTTTAAGTAATTTTTATTTTTCCTAACATACTTACCGAGAACTACTTTCGGGTAATGGCCCTCCCTTCCTTCCCCGAGTGCCTCTCTTCCCTTGCAAGTATTGTGCTACTTCAATAGAACTTACTGGAGATGTTGACCCTGGCGGACATCGACCTAGTGATAAGCCTACCCTCGGGGCACATTCTTTAATGCCGGGGTAGGCCTCCATAGAAAACGGGATAGAGGGTACCCTACACAAAACTGGTCGGTAGAGAGGAGGTTACAGGTAACTCCTAAGAAAGTAGTTCTTGGTAAGTATGTTAGGAAAAATAAAAATTACTTAAAATTTTTGATATATATTTTTATTGTTATATATGATATATATTATATATTATACATTATATATATATATATATATATATATATATATATATATATATATATATATATATATATATGTGTGTGTGTGTGTTATACACACACTCGCTTACTAGCCACGTTCGTGATCAACCTGTTTGGGATTCAACTTATTTAACTAACTTTGTCATTATCAAAACGCCAGTAATTTTCTCTTATGGGCAGTAAATGTTCTGAATGTTCACTGAGCTTTCCAGAGTCTAGTCTCTCCCATAGGAGTCTTAAATTCTTGAACTACTTAAGTCCTTCTGCAGCCTTACTCTTTTGCATTACTGTATACCCCTTTTGCTTTATATGTCATCAGATTATGAGGCACAAGACTGAATTGGGTTGCTGGATCTTTATAACCTATTTCCACTAAAGTAATTGCTCATAAACAAAATTGTTTCAATTTGGGAGATAATGTTTCATATTGTAGATGCTCTTAAATTTAATTTTTGATGTATCAGCTCAGCTGGTTGGTTGCTTCACGGGATTACTCCAGATGACAGTGTGTTTTCGTTTGCATACAAGGTTGACCACTTGTTCATCAGTTTAATTTTTGTGGTAATTTCTAACACATGTTTTTATTACCCTTATAAGCATAAACACTAACTGAAAAAAGATTCCATGAGCGGAACTGTGAAGTATCATACTCCTCACGACGGGTATTTAAAACCCAGTGCTTTCCCTGTGCAGAAATGCTAACCAAACGAGTAATAATAACTTAACCCAATGTGGAAGGGGAGATAGAAGTCTTGACGAGACAATCCGACAGAGAAAACTGAAGAATGCACAACTCTTAATGGGTTACTACCATTAACTGCTAGATGGTCTCATTACTTTTACTGGGGCACATATCTTTTGAAACGAAAGGAGATGGGAAATGTATTGATAAATTTTTGGCGGTAACTGATAAAACGAGTTTATGGAGAAAGCCATATGAACATCGAGAGGTTCATAGAAATAAAAAATTTATTAAAGTTGGTTTTCACTTCAGTAAATATATACACACACGTATAGTACAACTCTTACATTGAATACTAACTGGCTATTGCGTTGGTATAACCAACTGTAAAATTCTGCAGTATACTGCAATATTTTGGTTGATGAAATTGTTGGTTTTTAATACTTCATTGTATGCACTTAAATAATGATAAAAGAATTATAATTTCTTTAGAGTTTAGTTGTCAATATTAACTCGTTGCATGTTTGCATAAATTTTGGGTCTGGAAATCCAATTGGCCTTGTTTGAGATCAGCCAAAATTGTCAAAGGAAATTATCTAAACTCTGGTGTTGTTTAAATTTTTTTTACTATCGACATATTTTAATTTTGCTAGTTTTGAAAGGTATTTTATTAGTGTAGTTCATGAAATTTTTAGCAAAGTGTCAGTGGAGGTTTTTGCGTATAAAATAACATACTAGTACAAGATAGTTGAAGGAAGTGGGGATATTTAGTCGTAGACCAGTCTTGGTTGTTACTGTACATTGATTTTTTAATAAATTATTTAAATTTTTTGTCATGAGATGCATTGCAACAAGATTTTTTCTCTTATTTCAGGAATATTACGTTACAAAGTGGACTTACAACAATTGGCAGATTTGGAAGAAGAATTTAATGATATTGACCTTGACGATTACATGTAAATAATTTCACTGTTGGGAAATAGAGCTTAGACAGTGAAAGAAGACCAACATTGTAGGGGAGCATACATTTGAGAAGGGAACCACCTGGGGAGAGAGAACGATGCTCTCTTACGTGTGCCGGGTGCTGCATGGCTCTTGCGTCCCCTCGATGACATGCAAGTCACTACAAACCGCTTCTGATGGTGGTTTTAATTGTTGCCTGACAATCAGGCTTTTCTGTTTATAATATTAAATTTTGAATATAATTATAAAACATTAATAATCCTTGGTATTGTACTAGGAGAGGGCACATTGTGTGGGTGCTCGGGAGAAGGGGGGTGGGGAGACATTGATGTGCAGTAAGGGGAGGGGTGAGAGAAGGGGTTTAGACTACTGGAGTCTTTGGTTCTCAGCCAATGCCATCGTCACCTTTGGTCTTTTGTTTATGGCCATTGATGTGGCGAATTCCACATGCTCAGCTTTTTATTAAAAGATTTTTATCTCCGTCGTCTCAACTCGAAGCAAGGGAAGTACTTACAGAAGTTTAGGAAGCAAAACAAACTTTGGTGTTCAGATTTGTTTTTAAAATATAATTAGCATTATAATATATACATTGTATGTATATCATGGGCCTTCCAATCTGTTGAACTGTTTACATTGGTTTACAATAAGAAGCATGAAATCTATATTTTTGGACAGCTAACCTTGGCCCTAGTGACATAGGCATATCAGTGCTATATTTTGCATTTGTGTAAAAAGAAAAAAATAAAGTATGAATCTTATATCAAATTTGGCAGCCCCTAGAGTTGGTATAACTGTATGTGGCTTTCTGGTTATAGATAATTTTGTATAAAATGGAATCATGTTTTTATAAGAAAATTATAAAGTACCTGTATTTTGTAATAGATACAATAAGCTTCATCTGTGGGAATCGGATGAAGCTGATCACCTAACGATTGTGTATGTCCATAGGGGCTGTTGCTGCTAAAATGTCAGGTTTTAAGGGTTTTCATTCTCAAAATGGTCATGGCTTTTAGCTCATGTTTAACCAGGGCCTGGGCTAGTTCTTTTACAGGCTACCCACTTTCAGGAAATGTAATATATTAAAAATGAAGTCTTAGAGCTCTTTATGATTACATAGGGAAAAGTATGCTAAAATGTACTTTTCCTTTGAAAGCTGTTGAGTAAAGAATTTTTAAGTGAGGAGAGTCCAAGTTTTAACCATGAATACATTTTGTCACAGTTCTTCATTGAGGAATTTGCATAATCATTGAGCTTGTCCAAACATTGGTTTACGGTGACTGCTGATGGTGTAAAAATTGATTCTGGCCAGATGAAACTTACTCTGTTTACTCATTGTTGTACTTTTAACCTTAGCTTTAACTACCGAAGTGAATTTGAACTCAAAATTGAATGTAGGAAAAAAAAAAGAAGTTATTTTCCATTTTTGCTGCTACCATTTCAGTGTCAACAGTCTGCAGTTTTGATCATAATGTTAGGACGTGCACTCTGACTCCATAAACTAAATGAGGCACTGTGACATTGTGTATTGGTAGTAACTAAGATGGATTATTATGAGGCAAGATTAGTTTTCCTACCCCAACCACATCTGTGAGGGGGTTCTTTTATAAATGATAATCCTGGGATATTTCCTCCTGATACTGTGATGACTATATACTGCTGTTGTTTTTTGTTTTTGTTTTTTGTTAGATGATACTCGTAGAGAGTCAGGGTACGTTAATTAAGGAACTCCGTGGTGAAAGGGTAGACTATCAAAACAACAGGAACCGACTCCGTTATTGATATCAAGTGAAGTGAAAACACTTACCTGTGCAATACGAGTGGTATATTACTAAGAAAAACTTTTATGTAGTCGATAAGGATCTCCTGACTTGAATACTTGAGGGGCATCCCCTAGTGTCTTCTTTTTGGAATAAGATGAATGAATATCTTGGGTTGTCCAGATATGCCAAGGACATGGCACCAAGTACTGCCAGTCTCGTCTAGAAGTTTTGTGTAGTTCTTTTTTAATTTTAGCAAAAAACAAAAAATGTAAAGCAACATCGCAGCCAGGCGAAGCGTTTTTGTCTTTAGAGGTGAACTTTATGATGTGCCTGGCAAAGTGATGTGGAGTACTGTATACAGTATTGCCACAATGTATGACTCGTGGGTCTCCACAGTCATCAGGTTTTTCTTGTTGTTTTGATAAAGTTTATCCCCAGTATGGTTACTTTTTGCCAAACTGTAGTATCTGTGCCTTATTGGGTATTTTATGTTCCTGTTCTAAAGGACAGGGTATAAGTATTTGCGCGAGGAAATGATGATGATATAGGATGAAAAAAACCCTTTTAATATTCAGGATTACCAGATGCGTCTGCACATTACCTCAGTTCGCACATGCAGTTTAGGTCAAAGAATTTGGTAAAAGTGAGAGTCTGAATCTGGGAAGTGTGGTAGGTGCCGTTAATGCAGCTGCATTGTGGATTGCACAAAGAAAGAAATCTGCAAACGGTGTTGCCGTAGGTCTATTTCAATTCTATACAGTATATTTTTGTTTATTTGGCAACAAATGACTTGATCCACAATGCATTTGCCAGAAACATCCAAACTCCCAGAATTTAGATTTTAAATGCCACAGTATTTTGAGATATGGCAGAAAATAATTTATTGGCTGCCTTTCTGTTACTTAAGGTTTCTATGTATTTTTTACAAAACAAACTGTCTCACAATGTGAATTTTTGTCACATAACCTTTTCCTGTACGTAACAAATCATTGTGATTGCATGCTATTTTATTTGTTTTTAAACGCTTATGGTTACTGGAAGTACAGTTAATTAGCATACATGAAGAATTTATAAATGTATACATTTGGTAATTATTGTTATTTTTTTATTCTTTATCATCGTTGAGTGAGGCAGGCAATCGTAAATGAACATGTAATCAGCAGATGTGCCTCAAACAACACTTGAAACATTTGAACATTGTTTAGGGTACTAATATGCTCCATTCAGTCGTAATCTCATAATTCTCCAGTTTAGTTAAAATTGCTTTTGATATGAATTAATGATAATTGTAACTTTAGATATGAAATTTTAAGAAAGAAAACAAAGATGGTCTGATCGTTATTCCGTCTCCAACCAGAAATCCCCCAGCCCAAGTCAGCCGCCGGTGTATTATTTTTTCTCGGGTTTTCACGAAGACCTATGTGGATCGGCAAATTAAATACTTTAGGGAAAGTTAAAGTTTGTTTCTTTCAACCCCTATATATTTTTAAGTCACCAACTAATAATAAACCAAATAATAATAATAAAAAATTATTTTTTTAAATTTTTTGTTAATTCAACAATATAAGAAGTCATTGAAAATTTTTATTTTACAAGGCAAGTATTCAGTCAATAGATGATGGTTTGTCAAGTGTATGTATCTGTAGTCTGAAAATGAACTCCAATCCATTCAACTAATTTGGAAACAAAATGAAATTATTCTTAACAAATTAACTTGCCATCTTTGATCATGCACTTAACACCATTACTGATGAGATAAAGCAATAGGTAAAACCTTGGTGGTACTACCTGTACTAATTTTTTTATATTATTGTAATACAACTGAAGACTCGCACATTTCTGCTCATAAATAAGTAGATTAACTCAAAATGGTAATTAATATCTACCCTAGTTAGTTAATCCAGCATGATGGTGGGTAATGTCTTACTTGCTCATGAATACTTTACATCTTGGTTGATATTAGTGTATTGTCTTGTGCTTGGTTCAGAACACTTAAGAATAAGAATGGCAAGGGAAATTTTCCCCTTCTTGAGTTGGGTTTTTTGAGCCCCTTGTTTTTAGTATATTTTTTAATAAAGTTCACACTTTAAATTAGTTTTTACAAATGCATATGTACTAGTTTAGAAATTACTGTAATATTTTGAAGACTTCCTAATCCTTTCATTACCATTCTGTTGTCAATTGGCTTCCCTCAATGCAGTTGGTGTCGGATGGGTTTTCTTATTCCAGTAGAGGATGACATACCTGCTTTGCTCTTTATGTACTCTATTAAATAATATCTGCCCTATTATAATTGATAACCAAACTATTAGATGCCTATCCAATTATGGAATTGGAATACCCACCTCATTTGTGTACAGTTTAGTCCTAGTTGTATGATTGTTATTTCAGCCTACTGTGCTTTTAGTTAATGAACATCTGGAAATTTTATCTTCCTCCCTTAAAGTCTGGCTGCGATTCTTAGGGGAAAGATTATGATCAAGCCGTTTATGGTCACCATAAAATATATTTATTGTTTTGATGGTATAAAACATTTGTTTTAAAGATCAATATTTTAAATGCATTTTTTGAATAAGCATATTTTTTTTATGATGTGTGTGAGTTTCTAGTGAGCATCATTTCTTGACGATTCACTTTCTCTAAAATGTGAAGCTGTCAAATGGTTTCCCTGACTGCATTGCAAGGCCTATGGCCTAAGTTACACACACACACACACCCAAACTTTTAGGCTACCTAATTACGATACATCCAGAAAATAACGAGTGCTTTATAGTGTCACCAAATACACACACACAAATTTAATGAAGAGGTCCACGATGTCCATTTATATGTAATTTAGTCATCCTCTTTACTATTAGGAAAAGAGATTATGGCTGATTTCATGGGTGAATTGTTTGCAATGTTCACTGCCAAGATAAAAAAAAGGTTTTCAATTTAAATGAATAACAGCAATTGAGTGCTGCTCAAAAGAGGCTGTTAGATATATCTAACCAAGTTTGATTACTGTACAGATCTGTTGAAGGAACAACTTTTTTAATTCGCAGTTAAAAAGTAAATCTATTAGTCATATCTGATTCCGACCCAAACCATTCTATATTTGGGGATGACTATATACGGTCATAAGTTTTTCCACTGATAAATGGCAAAACCAAGGGACAGGATAATGTACTAGAGAATCCCGTATATGCATATGGTCAGTGCCCTAGCCCCTTGTCCATCAAGCTAGGTCAGGGAGAGTTAGGCAATGGCTATTGATGGCCCGCCAGCTCCATGTACAGAATTTATGCTTTTATCTGAATATACTCTGGTGTGATGTGAACTAAGGGAGAGCCAGTGTAAAGAGTGGATGTAGGGGAATGCTGTTCATGGGAAAAGGCAATGTATATTAAAATTATCACCTTATTGACCTAAGTGGACAAACCGAGATCTTGAGTAAGAACATGTGAGTGTTAGTGTGTAGGAATAACTTGAGAGTAGTGAAGTCGTAGCAGGATTTTGCGACGTCAGTGGGTGGGAGAAGTTGGATAAAGAAAAGAGCAATATTTGGCGAGTTACGTCAACCTGACTTTGGTCAAATTTAGGAGTTTAACATTGGTACTGTACTTGGACCACCCACATGGATGTTGGAGCTGAGGTAAAATGCCTTAGTTCATCTCTGTAACCTGTGTGTACTTTGGGTCGGGCAATTAGGCCAAAACAGTTTGTTGGCAATATTTCAGGCCATCTGCCCCTATACCATGAATGCAGAAATCAAACTTGGTTACTTTACTTCAACATTTCACACAGCATATTGATTGTTTATTGTCAAATCCACACTATCAAAGCACTTTGAGAACTAGAAAGTCTCTAGTTTCCTCTTAGCCCTAATATCTTCAGTCTTTCGAATGTGTAGTGGGAACTTCTTATATAGTCGCAGAGCTGCATATTTAAAGGCTTTAGAGCCTACATTAGGCATATGTCTCATCATCATTATCTCCTATGCCTATTGACGGTCGTCTCTATCTAGAGCTTTTAATTCAATACTACTCCATTCATTATCTCCCATGACTGTACACGCTTCAAAGTTCTCACCCATGTAGGCCTAGGTCTTTCAACACTTCTGGTGCCTTGTGGAACCCAGTTAAACATTTGTTGAACTAATCTCTCTTGGGGAGTGGGAAGAGCATGCCCAAACCATCTCCATCTTCTCACCATAATCTCATCCGTATGTGGCACTCGAGTAATCTCTCTTATCGTTTCATTTCTAATCCTGTCCTGCCATTTAACTCCCAATATTCTTCCGAGGGCTTTGTTTTCAAATCTACTAAATCTGTTGGAGATTGTTTCATTGTCATACCACGACTCATGTCTATACAGTAACACAGATCTCACTAAACTGATATATAGTCTGATTTTTATATGTAATTTCAGGCGATTTTATATCCAAATTTTGTTTAACTCTGCCATCGTCTGTTTTTTTTTTTTTTTTTTTAATTCACCAAACTCCATTTCTAATGACCCTGTATTGGATACCATAGTTCCTAAATACTTGAAGGATTCTACCTCATTAATCCTTCTTTCTTCCAATGATATTTCATCTTGAATTGCATATTCCGTTCTCATCATCTCTGTCTTTCTCCTATTTAACTTGAGCCTAACCTCATGTGATATTTCATGCATTTAGGTAAGCAAGCATTGAAAATCCTGTGGTGTTCTGCTAATAAGGACAGCATCATCAGCATACTTAGTCAGCTAATTTCCTATGTCCAATCCTTCTCCACCATCTCCAACTGTTCCATGCATTACAAAATCAATGAGGAGGGTAAACAATATAAGTGACAGCACATTCCCTTGAAGTACTCCGCTGTTCAGTGCAAATTCATTTGATAGGACTCCACTAACATTAACTATGCACTTGTTATGCTCGTGAATAGAATTGATCAAATTTACACATTCAAAGGATTTCCATAATTACGCAGGGCTCCATAAAATTGGCCGGTGCGCAATATCAAAGCCTTTTTCATAGTCCACAAATGCCATCAAAAGTGGATTTGTATATTCTGTGGATTGCTGTACATGTCTCAAAATGAAAATTTGGTTAATACCACTTCTTTTTCTAAGTCCTGCTTGTTCATCTCTTGGTTTTTCATCAATCTTTCTCTCGTGTGTCTTTAGAATAAGCATACTATATATTTTCATGACAACATTAAGTGTGATGCCTCTGTAGTTATTGCATTCAGGTTTCCTTTTTTGCCATTTTCACCACAACTAACTCCCATTCATCAGGTTTTGCCTCTTCATGCCACATTCTATAAAAGAATCTTGTAAGCATTCTGGGGGTCACTTCCTTTTCAGCCAGTACCATCTCAGCAGTTATACCATCGTAACCAGGAGCTTTCCATCTCCTGAGTTTTTTAATGATAGCTTCGACTTCAAAAACACTGAATTCATTCATGGGCATATCAATGAAGGTCATCAGCTTCAAGACATATATCCAGGTTTGAATAATTTGAAACCATCTGTAACTATTCTTGTGTAAACACACTTTGTTGGCTACACAATATGTAGCAGTTCTCTTAGATAATTTGGATATCCGGTTGTGATGACTTTATGGGTTATTGTACACACTTTAAACTCGATTCTCAATTTAATAGGCAGCCAATATAGATTGATTAGTATAGGAGTGATAATTTCTCGGGGTGGGACACCTTTTACCAGTCTTGCTCCTCTGTTTATTATGTTTTGTAATTTCTTAGTTGCACTTTTGATAAAAAGTAGTAGATGGAGTTATAGTAGTCAACCCTGGTAATAACACAGTTTATCACAAGTTTCCTTACAGAATCTTCATCCAGGTACTTCTTTATTAAAGCAATGTTTCTAAGATAATAACCAGCAGTTTTTACTACATTATTTATTTAGGCATTGAAAGACAAGTTACAGTCAAGAGATACGCCTGGATCACGAACTTTACTAGTTATCGGGACAGAGTTGTTATTTATGTTTATTATGTTTTTCTTTCAAACCACTATAAACTAGGTTTTATTTAATTTAATTTTAGTAGTTTGATTGTCATCCATTCCCTAACACTGGCAAGAATTTTATTTAGTGTTTCAGTAGTGTCGTCTATATCATTTATGAAGATGTAAAATTGTATAATCTGCAAATAGTTTGAACTTCACTCCATGCCTTTGTAGTATTTTTGACAGACCAATTGTATAGAGGCAGAATAAGATTGAGCCCAGTACACAACCCCTGAGGTAACCCTCTGTTTAAAGGTTTACATGAATAGAGAGTTTCCAATTTGCACACAATAATTCCTGTCAACCAAGTAGTCTTTTAGGTATTCAAAAGCTTTATCTTCTATACCAATGGAACATACAACATTTAGTAGCAGTTCTTGCACAACTGCATCAAAAGCAGCACTAAGATCAAGTAATATTAAGATACCACATTTGTTTTAATTCATCATTTCCAGCATATCATTTACAACAGAACAGATATCTGTCTCCGTAGAGTATAATTTTCTGTAAGCAGACTGATTGTCTGGCAAAGCTTCTATTTCTTCCAAGTGACTGATTAGTTGTTCAAGAACTCCGTATTCTAACACATTTGAAACAAAGGATAGATTCAAAATAGGTCTATACGAGCTTAGTTCCTGATAATCTAGAGCACTTTTCAGAACCCGTATGATTACACTTTAGCCATTTTCCCAGATTTGGGAAACTTAAACTCATCGATGCTTGTATTTGCTATTCGCGTAATTATATCATCTAGACTGGAACAGTTTCTTTCTCCAATTACTTCAGATATTGGCATTGGATCGATCGCAGTTTGTTTTCTTTGCTCTCTTGATAATCTTGGTGACATTGTTGTGTTATATTATTGAATCTCGTTAATTTTATGTGTATCTGGTGTAGCATCAATCTGATGTTGAATATTTGTGAATGATCTAGTTATGTTTTCTATCTTATTTTTTAAATAATTATAGGTAAATTATTTGCTAGCACCTGGTCACCATACCCCCTGGTAGCCTTTTTTTCATTTACATTTCCCATTATACCATTTAGGTATGGAATGAGGACATATGATGGGGAAGATGACCCGTTGGTCTGGTTTACCACAATACAACCAAGTTGGTAGCCAGACTTCAAAAGATTGAGTATGTGGTGGGCTTCATAGAACTGTACTTGGAGGAGAGCACCCAAGCCATGTAATGTCAGATAAGCAAAGCTGATTGGCAGGACATGGAAAAGGTAGAGGCTAGGCTGAAACAGGCCTTTGCATTGATTCCAGTTCCAGCTGGCTATGCTGAGGTGGAATGGGGAGCAGGTGGATGTTTACACCATTGGAATGTTGAGAGTTTCCAGAGCTGCACCAACTGCCCAATATTGTCTATAAGCATGCAAGGGGCTAGGGGACAATTCTTTAGAAGTTGAAGCCTTTACATGGCAAGGGACTTCAAGGAACCAAAGCAACTTTGATTTCCTATTGGTGTAGCAAGGTAGAGTGCATATTACAATGTTGCAACCAGGAACATGAACAGGAGTAGGGTTGCTGCACCTTCAGTCAATGTTTTGGATGAGTAAATGTACATCCTTGCTCTCTGCAACTAGTTGAGTCGAGGTAAGAGGAAGTGGGGTGAGGCCCTCACTGACACTGTCTGTTTAACTAAAGTGCCAACTTTAGTTTGTTCACACCTGAAGGGGAGAACTTAATTTAGTGGCATTTGATGGCAGAGATGCAAATAGAATAGACTTATGGGTGTATGTGAGGCAAGTGAGAGTAAATTTCTTGGTAGCTGACATCATCATCACAGAAGTGGAGGTAGTCAGCGAAATGAATGTTATTGGACAACCAGACAAGTATTACAGTATGTAGGCTACCGATGTAGGAAAGTGCTGCATGCACAATGATTGTACATTGTAAGTACAAAGATGGTGAGGATCAGTAAGAAAGCCATGGAGGGGTTCCTGTCACTCATACGATCGAGGACACTGACTTCCAATCTGAGTTCAAAGGTCAGCATTGGTTGCCTGAGTTGAGTACTTCCTGAAAGATGGGAAACATCAGAGGCTGATGAACATGATGAGCTGCTATGAGCATTTATTGGAAGTAGGCACAAAAGAAAGAATCTGAAAGGATGGATGAAGGTGGTAGATAAAGAGGTCTTGCAACTGATGACAACCATGCAGGAAATAAAAGGTAGTAGGTTAGCCAAGGGACCAGCCACCCGTTGAAATACTACCGCTAGAGAGTTTTTGGGTCCTTTGACAGGCCAGACATTACTACATTGGATCCCTCTCTCTGGTTACGGCTCATATCACCTTTCCCGACATATACACAGAATAGTCTGGCCTATTCCTTACACATTTTCCTCTTTCCTCATACACCTGACAATACTGAGATTACCAAACAATTCCTCTTCGCTCAAGGAGTTAACTACTGCACTGTAATTGTTCAGTGGCTACTTTCCTCTTGGTAAGGGTAGAAGAGTGTCTTTAGCTGTGGTAAGCAGCTCTTCTAGGAGAAGGACACTCTAAAATCAAACCATTGTTCTCTAGTCTTGGGTAGTGTCATAGCATCTGTACCATGGTCTTCCACTGTCTTGGGTTAGAGATCTCTTGCTTGAGGGTACACTAGTCTATCTTGTTTCTCTTCCTCTTGTTATTTTGTTTTTATAGTTTATATATGAAATATTTATTTTAATGTTATAATTGTTCTTAAACTTCTCTTGTAGTAAATTTCCTTATTTCCTTTCCTCACTGGGCTATTTTCCCTGTTGGAGCCATTGGCTTATAGCATCCGGCTTTTCCAAGGAGGGTTGTAGCTTAGCAAGTAATAATAATAAAGTATGCCTGGTACAAGAGTTCTGGGAATTGAAGAATTACGTGCAGTGTCACAGTGGCAATAATGCCAAGGATGTTAATGGTGACACCCTTAGGGAGTGGAGAGAGATGACAGAGACCTCAGTCACTGTTGACCTGAATTCAACCTAAAGTACCTATAGCTCCATGTATCCAAAAATTGGAAATATCAAGTAGTTAAGTACAAGGATAAGACTTGTTTAATGAAGGAATTCAGGCTGAACTCGTCACAGTGTTCTGGCAATAGTCTTCAACATAATCCTGGGGATGAGTTCAAACTAAAGTTAAGTCTGGTAACAACTCTAATTTTGATATTCTGATTGATGATCCGTCAGTGAAGTCTGAAGAGTTGTAGATTAGTAAAACATCTACAGAATTTTGGGCTAGCTGCATAACTACCAGAGCCCTTGGATAGCAGAGCCGCTCTCTGGCTAAAGTTAAGCAAGGACAACGCAAGGAGACTTGTTTTGAGAGAGGAAATGAAGTTCTAGAAGTTCATGACAGCTTAAACATGAAAGAGTAGGTGGGCCATTACTGCACTGTAATTGTTAAGTTGCTACTTTCCTCTTGGTAAGGGTAGAAGAGACTCTTTAGTTATAGTACGTAGCTCTTTCTAGGAGGACACTCTAAAATAAAACCTTTGTTCTTTAGTCTTGGGTATTGACATAGCCTCTGCAACATCG
>NC_090737.1:118899037-118919037 GCF_036898095.1 Palaemon carinicauda | reverse complement strand
TGTGTGTCTGTGTGTACTGTATATACACACAAATACATATATATATATATATATATATATGTATATATATACATATATATATATATATATATATATATATATATATATATATATATATATATTTGTGTGTGTATTAATTTATACATGATTTCAGGGGGGAATGGGCCCCCTTACCCCCATGTGCAGGCTCCCATGTCAAGAAGGAACCACGAAACAATAAGAAAGGCCTCTGTACCAACCGTGTGTCACACAATTGTACATAATTCCTTTTGCATATATTATGCTTGTATCTTCGCTCTTCCCTCGCACTAAACGAACATTAAAATTCATGTCTGCTGTTTCCTCTGTAACATTGTCTGTCTTGTTAACTTGTTATGTCCTGTTGCCTTGAGGTTTTGTATATAAAGGAGAGTGTTCTATAACAATATAACTCAGTTGATTGCATCCTGCCTTTGAGTTCACAACCCTCACTCGGCACCGTTACATTGGTGACCCCGGAAGTCGATTTGCTCCCACTGCCTTCCACCCCCACCTCCCTCGCCCCTCCATCGTTAGTACTATGACGGAGACAGACTCTACTACAGCAGTTGGCGCTGCGGCCGCCCCATTGAAACTTTCACCGTTCGCCACCGGAGAGGCGTTTGCTTGGTTTCAGCGCGCAGAAGTCCACTTTCGTATCAGGGGCGTGACTCGCTCAACCACCAAAACGGATTATGTTCTCGCGGCGATACCCGAGGACACCTTCCCAGAAATATCCGACTGGCTTTGTGAACAAGGAGACACCCCAATAGCGTATGACGCCCTCAAAACATACCTTCTGCAGCAGTACTCGCCGTCGCCACCCGCCCGTATAGCAAAGCTTTTTCAGCTCTCGCAACAACCGTTGGGGGACCAAAGGGCTTCGCTTGCCCTCAGGGAAATGACCAGTATCGCTCGCCTTCAACCTGCCGCAGACGGCTCTCCTCGTGAGGTGAACCTACTTCGTGCCCTTTGGATACGCCGTTTACCCGAACCTGTACGCACTGCCATACCCGATGTCGATAGTTTACCCATAAAGGACTTGATGACCAAAGCCGACGCCCTTATGGACTGCCACTTCAAGACCTCCATCAACGCCTCCATCCCTGACGACGAGGATGCCTATTCAACGACAACCGAAGCCGACATGAATGCCGTAGGACATACACGCCTACCCCGTGACGTGCCGAAGCGGCGACAAAGCCGCCCACCACCCACCAATCGCTCGCGCTTCAACGAACGACTTCTACAGCCACTTACTACCTCCCATCCGCCGCAGTTTTGCTACTACCACTTCAGATTCAGGGCAACCGCGAAGAAATGTGCCAAGGATTGTCAGTGGCCAAAAAACGTGTAAGTAGGGCATCGCTTGTGGCGGTGGCCTCCCATGTTTCTAATCTTTTCTTTTTACAGGATGCAGGAACGGGTGTGTGATTTTTGGTAGACACGGGTGCTTGCTGTTCTCTTTTGCCAAGGAAACTCTTCAAGGCACGACGTAGTCTGTCTACATCTGCCGACGTCCGCTTGGTAGCTGCCAACGGATCTGCGATACCCACCTACGGTTACGAGAACCTCACATTATCGTTCGGAAACGGTAAATTCAATTGGAAGTTTCTCGTTGCTGACGTCACAATGCCAATCCTCGGTGCGGAATTCCTCTCTCATTTCCACCTTCTGGGCGATGTCGCCCACCGACGATTGGTCAACGCAGACTCGTACTTGTCGACACCTCTTCAACCCGCCCCCTCTAACCTCGCTCTCCACATCAGCGCACCCACGGATGCCTATGCCCACCTCCTCACGTCGTACCCGGAAGTTTTCCGTCCAGAACTTCGCCAATCGCCCACGGTTCCTGCCAAGCACGGTATTTATCACCATATCAAGACGACGGGACCCCCAGTCTTCGCAAAATTCAGACGTCTGGCACCGGAACGATTGGCAGCCGCCAAACAGACGTTCGCCGAAATGGAGAAAATGGGCCTTTGCCAAAAGGCCTCCAGCCCATGGTCGTCACCCTTACACATCGTTCTGAAGAAAGACGGCTCCCTCCGTCCGTGCGGGGATTACAGGCGCCTGAACATGCAAACAGAACCGGATCACTACCCCCTCCTAAACATTGCCGATGTGACCTCCTACCTGCACAAAGCGAAGGTTTTCTCTACGCTCGACCTCCTGAAGGGGTATTATCAGGTGCCTATGAACCCAGAAGACATCCCCAAGACCGCCATCACCACTCCGTTTGGTACATACACCTTCAATTACTCCTGTTTTGGCCTTCGTAATGCTGGGGCAACGTTTTAACGTCTCATGGATGGCATCTTAGGGGACCTCCCTTTCTGTGTATGTTAAGTGGACGACATACTTGTGTTCTCCTCCTCAAAAGAGGAACACCTCCGTCACCTGCGCATCGTGCTCGACCACCTGCAACAAAACGGCCTTGTAGTCCGGTACGACAAGTGTACCTTTGGCGCTAACGAAGTGTCGTTCTTAGGGCAACGTATCACTCCTGAAGGAGTCCATCCCCTCCCTGAGAAGGTAGCAGCAGTTCAGAATTTCCCCGTGCCCTCGACCGTCAAAGCTCTGCAGGAATTCTTGGGCATAATCAACTATTATCACCGTTTCTGCCAGCCATTGCCACCACTCTTGCTCCCCTCTATGCCTCCCTCAAGGGCAAGCCAAAGGACCTGAAGTGGGGTCCCCTTCAAGAAGCAGCCTTCTGCAATGCAAAGAAGGCCCTATCAACTGCTGCGGCTCTTACTTTTCCTATCCTACACGCCCCTCTCCTTCTCTCCACCGATGCCAGCGACGTCGCTATTGGTGCAGTACTCGAGCAGGTGGTCAAAGGCTCGCCCCGCCCATTGGCCTTCTTCAGCAGAAAACTGTCCAAGGCAGAATCGGGTTATTCTACCTTCGATCGAGAATTGCTGGCAGTGCACTTGGCTGTCCGTCACTTTCGCCATTTCTTAGAAGGTACGCCCTTCGTCATTCGCACAGACCACATGCCTCTGGTGCACGCCTTCACTCGACAGTCTGACACCTGGTCCGCCCGTCAACGCCGACATCTCTCCGCCGTGGCTGAATACAATTGCACCCTCCAATACGTCCCTGGGAAAATGAATCCCGTTGCCGATGCCCTGTCAAGAAACACGTTGGCTGCCTTCAACTGGGATTGGATTACAACCCCCTGGCTGAAGCCCAACGACAGGATCCAGAGTATCAAGCTTGTAGGACATCCTGCACGTCCCTCCGTTGGGAAGATTTTCCCCTCGAAGACTCCAACACCACCCTCCTCTGTGACGTCAGTATTGGTAGACCGCGACCTTGGATTCCCACTCCCATGCGCCGACAGGTGTTTGATTTCATTCACGGCCTTTCACATCCCTCGTGCCGTTCTACTGCACAGCTGCTGAAGGCAAAGTTCATTTGGCACGGCATTTCTAAGGATGCTAAGGATTGGGTCCGCGCCTGTACTTCTTGCCAAACTTCCAAAGTACATCGACACACGGATTCAGGAGTGGGCACCTTTCCTCAACCTCAGCGTCGTTTCGCACACATTCACGTCGACGTTATAGGCCCCCTACCCACATCACAAGGACATCGTTACCTGTTTACCGTCATCGACCGCTCCACTCGTTGGCCTGAAGCCATTCCCATGGAAACTGCAACGTCCGCCTCATGTACATCTGCCTTACTCTCTGGATGGATTCAAGATTCGGTATCCCTGAGCATATTACTTCTGACAGGGGAACCACTTTCACCTCTCAATTGTGGACGTCATTAGCAAATCTCCTGGGCATCACCCTACATCAGACAACGGCCTACAACCCCACTGCCAATGGAATGGTTGAAAGTTTTCATCGAACCCTCAAAGCAGCTTTGATGTCCCGCTGCAAAGATTGCAACTGGTTTACTCAGCTTCCCTAGTTCCTCCTGGGACTAAGGACCACTCCTAAAGACGCCCTCGACGTCTCGGTAGCTGAAATGGTGTATGGCGACCCGTTGGTCGTCCCTGCCGAATTTTTTCCTTCTACAACCTCCTCCGACGATCTCCAGCGCATACGTCACGTCGTGGGAAAATTTACTACGTGCCGCCAGACTTACAAGCCCCCAGCGAAGCATCACATACCAACGGACTTGCACTCTGCAACGCACGTCTTCCTGCGCAACGACACTAGCAAGCCACCACTAACGCCCCCTTACACGGGCCCTTTCCTTGTGATCCGACGCAGTCCGAAAGCATTCCTACTAAACATTCGGGGCAAAGAAGACTGGGTCTCCATTGATCGTCTAAAACCTGCCAAATGACCCGCCTACAGTTCGCCTCTCCAGATCAGGGCGCCCTATTTAACATGTACAGTATGTAATTTTTAGGGGGGGAGCCATGTACCAACTGTGTGTCACACAATTGTACATAATTCCTTTTGCATATATTATGCTTGTATCTTCGCTCTTCCCTTGCACTAAACGAACATGAAAATTCATGTCTGCTGTTTCCTCTGTAACATTGTCTGTCTTGTTAACTTGTTATGTCCTGTTGCCTTGAGGTTTTGTATATAAAGGAGAGTGTTCTATAACAATATAACTCAGTTGATTGCATCCTGCCTTTGAGTTCACAACCCTCACTCGGCACCGTTACACCTGTAAGAGCTTTTTCAGAAGGTTTCATATTCGCTTCCACAATTATCATCATCCCTTACGACATTTAATATATGAATATAAGAACAAAATTGCAATGAACATTACACGAGAGAGGATATTCGTTAAAAAATTATTTCAAATAAAAGATAAAATGAAAGTTGACCCAAGTCTTTTCGTTTCAGCGTTTGCGTGGAGTCCTTTATTCACTATTCTGTGTAAGTTCAAAGGGAAATTCTAAATGCAAAGAGGTTTGTCCATTAATGTCAAATTAAACATTAGGTAATTATTAAAGCGATTTTGTATTTGAATTCTTTGAAGAACCGAAAATGACAGAGAAAACGACAAGACAATAATGATGGTATATACAATAAACATGAAAAATATCAAGAATATATTTCATTTCAATTCTTTATTACTTTTTATATAGTTTATTTATTTCATTATTTCCTTTCCTCACTGGGCTATAATAATGATAATAATAATAATAATAATAATAATAATAATAATAATAATAATAATAATAATAATAATAATAATAATAATGAAGATGATGATGATGATGATGATATTCTTTTAGGACTGGATATTCCAGAAAAGGTTGAAATTTGCTTAGGTAAGAATAAACTTTAATTTGATATTAATTTTTTTTTTTAAAAGACCTTGGGTCATAGAAACATGGCCAGCAAAATATAAAATAACTTTTAAAATGTTTCACGGCTTTGACTTCACCTTTTCGTCATTTTCGGTCTCTGTTTTATAAAATGATATATCGAAATTCAAAACGTATTTTTTTATTTTGCAGAAATTTTATTCCCAGAGAGCTCGGGAATGTCATTTATGAAGGAAATATTTAATATATATTTTTTTCTAGTGCAATTTAAGCAGGATGAAAAATTCGAATGTCTTTTAGATTGCATTTAATAACATTAATAGGCCTACCTTTCTTTTTGCCAAATAATTATCTTTTCAATTATTTTTCTCTTTAATTTTGTTAAGTATTTACGGTTAAATTTTACGGGTCTATCAAGCTTTTTCCATTTAGTATCTTTCATGGTTCACGTCCAAAATATGATAAATATTTTCTTATTCAAGTTGGTCTCTTGACGTACTGGCTGACAAAGAAAGCTTTCCTTCAAATAATTGTATTAATAAATCTTGAGGCGCTAAAGTACAATTTTTTAATACAACTTATGCAGATAAAGAATTTTCTCTTTTCTAAAAAAAAGAAATAAATAGAAATTTATATCACAGAGCTAATTTATTCTTATAAAACTCTGTTTTCGGCCACAAAAAGCACAAGTCGATGGAAGATGCTGGAAGTAGGAGAGAAAATTATAGCCCAGCTACATAAGGTTGAAGTCTATGAAAATCGGCAGTGCCACGTTTCTAATCTTATCAATCGGTTCTTAAGCAAAAATCGCTTAAATGATAGAAAACATGTGAACGTTGCTCAAAGAAGTGATACACCATTGCTAGTTTTTCCATATAAATTAGCGAATTTGGTTACGAAAACAAGACAACTGCTCTACTTTCCTTCAAATCTGGACTCTGATGCAAAAATATGATGCATACTCGTGTACCACACACATATCACACGCTCGTACACTGTAATGGTATTTGTTTTTTGTATATTGTTGTTATTGCTCTCCCCTCGCAATTATAACTTGTTTCTGCCTGCATGTACTTGTATCAATGTGTTTGAATTTTTGTGACCCTCTTTCACTGAAACTGTTGTTATAAAAGCTCGGTGTCTGCTGAAATAAAGTTAGTTGCAGTTATGCAGTCTCTCAGTTACCACCTAACTGGTGCATCCGCATATTGGTGATCACCAGAGTGTTCAGCTCCTTCCTGCTTTCCCCTGCACTGCTGTGTCTTATTGTTTGATGATGCCATCATCGGACACTGACTCTTACTATCAACACCACGCCCCTGAAACTACCATCCTTCGCCAGAAGAGAAGCATTCGCCTAGGTCCAGTGTACTAAAGTCCAGTTTTGAATCCAGGGCATGTCTCGATCAAGTACCAAAGCCGATTACGTTCTCACGGCTATCCCTTGGGACATTTTCCTGGATATCTCTGATTGGCTGTGCAAGCAAGGAGACATGCCAATAATGTACGATGCTCTCAAATCATGCCTCCTGGAGCAGTACTCGCCATTGCCAGCTGCCCGCATAGCGAAACTTTTTCAGCTCTCTCAAAATCCCTTGGGGACCAAAAGGCATCGCTCGCCCTCAGGGATATGACCAGTATCGCTCGCCTCGAACCTGCCGCAGATGGCTCTCCTCGTGAAGTGAATCTACTTTGTGCCCTTTGGGTACGACGCCTATCCAAACCTGGACATGCTGCTATCCCCGATGTCAATATTTTGCCCATGAAGGACCTGATGACCAAAGACGATGCCCTTATGGATAGTCACTTCGCCACCTTTCAGACCTTCATCAATGCCTCCTCTCCTGACAAAGTGGACACCTATTCAACATTGACCATAGCCGACGTGAATGCGGTAGGACACACAAATCCATCCTGTGACATGCCACTTCCTGACACCCATCAGCTGCAGTTATGCTACTACCACTCTAAATTGGAGCTGCTGCTAAGAAATGTGTGAATGGTTGTCAGTGGCCAAAAAACGTGTTGGTAGGCCATCGCTTGCGGCGGTGGCCTCCCCTTTCACTAATCTTTTCTTTTTACATGACGCACGGACGGGCATGCGATTTTTGGTAGACATGGGTACTTTCCATTCTCGCATGCCAAGACTAATCTCCAGGACATGCCATAGTCTGTCAAAGTCTGCCTGGTAGCTGCCAACAAATCTGCGATACCTAGCCCAGTTTATGAAACACTCACATTATTGTTTAGAAGCGGCAAATATATTTGAAAATTTCTCGTTGCTGACGTCACATTGTCAATCTTAGATGCCGATTTACTGTCAGATTTCCACCTGCTGGTCGATGTAGCTCACTAGCGGTTAGTCAACATGGATTCGTACTCCTCAACACCTCTCCAACCTGCCACTTCCGACCTCCCTCTCCACATCAGCACACCCACGGATGCCTATGCCCACCTCCTCACATTGTACCCGGAAGTTTTCCATCCTAGAACTTCATCAAAGGCCCAATGTTCCAGTGAAACAAGGTATTTATTACCATATCAAGACGATGGGGCCCCCAGTGTTTGACAGATTCATACGCCTGACACTGGATCGTTTTGCAGCCTCTAAACAAATGTTTGCCAAAATGAAAGAGATGGACCTTTGCCAAAAGGCCTCAAGGTGGCTCTCTGTTTACATGTGAGAATTACAGGGGCCTGAACATGCAGGCAGAACCGGATCACTACCCCTCCGAAACATCGCTGATGTGACTTCCTACTTGCACAAAGCGAAGGTTTTCTCAACAATCGACCTCCTGAAGGGGTATTATCAGGTGCCCATGAACCCAGAAGACATCCTCAAGACCACTATCACCACCCCTATCGGTACATACATCTTCAATTACTCCTGTTTTGGACTTCGTAATGCTGGGGCCACCTCTGTGTATGTTACGTGGACGATATACTTGTGTTCTCTTCCTCCAAAGAGGCACACCTCAGTCATCTATGCATCATGCTCAACCACCTACAACAGAATGGTATTGTAGTCTGGTACGACAAGTGTACCTTTGGCGCCAGCGAAGTATCATTCTTAGGGCACCGTATCACTCCTGAAAGAGTCCACCCCCTCCCTGAAAAGGTAGCAGCCATTCAGAACTTCCCCACGCCTTCGACTGTCAAAGCACTGCAAAAATTCTTGGGCATGATCAACTATTATCACTTTTTCCTGCCAGCCATCAACGCCACTCTTGTTCCCCTCTACGCCTCCCCCAAGAACAAGTCAAATGACCAGAAGTGTTGCCCATTCAAGCAGCGGCCTTCTGCAACACAAAGAATGCCCTATTAACTGTTGCTGATCTCACTTTTCTCTTGCCATATGCACCTCTCCTTCTCTACACTGATGCCAGTTACGTCGCTATTGGGGCAGTCCTCAAGCAGGTGGTCAACGGCTCTCCTCAGCCATTGGCCTTCTTCAGTAGGAAACTGTACAAGGCGGAATTTGGCTACTCTACCTTTGACTGCAAATTGCTGGCTGTGCACTTGGCTGTCCGTCACTTTTGCCACTTCTTGGAAGCTACGCCCTTCGTCATTCGCATGAACCTCATGCCTCTGATGCACATCATCACTTGACAGTCCGACACTTGGTCCGCCCGTCAACGCCAACATCTCTCTGCCGTGGCTGAATACAATTGTGCCCTTCAGTACGTCCCAGGGAAAATGAAGCCCGTTGCTGATGTCCTGTCAAGAAACACATTGGCTGCCATTTACCTGGGATTGGATTACAACCCCTTGGCAGAAGCCTAATGAAAAGATCCAGAGTACCAAGCATGTAGGACATCCTGCACATTCCTCCGTTGGGAGGATGTCCCTCTCGACGACTCCAACGCCACCTTCCTCTGTGACGTCAGTACTGGTAGACCTAGACCATGGATACCTTCTCCCATGTGCCGCCAGGTGTTTGATTTAATTCAGGGCCTTTCACATCCCTCGTACCATTCTATTGTACAGCTGCTGAAGACAAAGTTCATTTGGCATGGCATTACTAAGGATGCTAAGGATCGGGTCTGCGCCTATACTTCATGCCAAACCTCAAAAGTACATAGACATATGGATTCAGGAGTGGGCACCTTTCCTCAACCTAAGTGGTGCTTTGCCCACATTCAAGTTGATGTTGTAGGCCCCCTACCCACATCAAAAGGACGTCGTTACCTGTTTTCCGTCATCGACCTCTCCACCAGTTGGCCTGTAGCCAATTCCATGGAAACTGCAACGTCCACGTCATGTACATCTACCTTACTCTCAGGATGGATAGCGAGATTTGATATCCCTAAGCATATTACTTCCGGCAGGGGTACCACTTTCACCTCTCCATTGTGGACATTACTAGCGAATCTCCTGGATATCACCGTTCATCAAACAACTGCATACAACTCTGCAACCAACGGTATGGTTGAACGTTCATCGTACCCTCAAAGCAGTGTGTACTAGAATTTGAAATGGATGTACCGAATTGTCTGTGGTGCATATAAAATTGTCTACAAAATATACCAAAATGTTTGCAGAACGTACAGAAATGTCTGTAGGACATACCGAGTTACCTGAGATGTGGAACTATATGTCTGCAGAACATACAAAAATGCTGGTACTGAACTGTCTGTGGCGAGTACCAAAATGCATGCAAACTCTACCGAAATGTCTGTGGACTGTACCGAAATGTCTACAGAACATACCAAAATGTTTGGAGAGCATACTAAAATGTATGCCAAACACAACAAATGTCTATAAACCATACTGAAATGTCTGCAGGATGCACCGGAATGTTTGAGGATGGTAGTAAAATGTCTGCAGGACGCTCCAAAACGTCTGTAGGCTGTACTAAAATGCGACAGGAAGGCCTACAAAGTCTGGAGTGTACCAATATGCTTCAGAGCATATTTAGATGTCTGCAGGACACACCGAAATGCTTGTAAAGCGTACTGAAATGTCAGCAGGACACATCGAAATGCTTGTAGAGTGTACGGGAATGTCTGCATGACACATCAAAATGCTTGTGGCGCATACTGAAAGGCCAGGGACGCATCAAAATCGTCTTCAGTGTACCAAAATGTCTGTGGGACGCACCAAGATGTCTGCATAACGCACTAAAATGTCTGCAGGACTTAACAAAATTTCTGTAAAATGAACAAAACTGTCTACAGGACGAACCAAAATGTCTGCGAAATGTATTGTAACATCTGCAGCGCGTAACAAAATGTTTGTTATTTACGGAAATGTCTGTGGAATATACCATAAAGAAAACAAGCATTGTAACCCTTTGAGCACAGTGTGGCATCTCGTCTACTAATGTAATGAACAACGTAGAATAATGATTTACATAAGAAGGATAGGAAGCGATGAAAGAATAACGAAAGAAAAAGTACCTAAGACGAAAAATATTTATGGAAACTTTTTATTTTAATTTCGTAACCTCAGAAATTCCGCTGAATCGAATAAACAGCCAAAATACATATTTGAAAAGGAATAGAATACATAGACTAATTAGCGAGATGGCTGCAGTGAACTATCCTTTACCCTCAGTGGAAAATAATCCTTAATGAGCAGTGTATTGTCCCTCCTATTCGTTCACACCAGTAGGTATTCAATATTCCTCGACGAGCGGAATCCTGTCTTTTTTTATATCCCTGTTTGAGTTGATTCGAGTCAGTGCATTTCAGATTTATCGATTTATTAATGCTCGAATAGAATCGGTGGTAGGATATTGCTTCGGTATTTCTGATAGGAAGTTGGATGAATAATAATAATAATAATAATAATAATAATAATAATAATAATAATGATAATAATAATAATAATTGTCAATCTTCAAACATTGAGCAGAATTTTATCTTTACACATGCCATTATCTTGATCGTGAAAAACAAAATAGAATTCAAGCATCTGAATGTAATCCATATCATATAAAATATAATTAATCATAGTCAAATATGAGAGCTATTAATGAACTATAATAGATTGTATAATCAAGCACCCAAAATTATTTTTAACAATCTCCCTATATAGGGCAAGCCACTATAAATATGTTTATCCGTTTCATTGAATTCTAGCTCTAGGTATCATACAAGAGGCCATTGATTTCCTCCATCAAGTGTTGCGTCCCTTTTTTCTTTTTATAGAGGTTGATCTGCCAACACTTATAGGACAATTAGGTCTTTGAAAGGGCGTCAAGAGAACTGTCGGTAGGAAGATGATAAAAGCCAATGGGTACTAGAGAAGTGTTTACAACCCATTAACGAACTATGACAGATCATTTATGAAGGGAAATCTTTTAAAGATTTTAGGCACAAAAACAAGTTTTTAGTTAGTTTGACAAAACTATCTTGTGAGAATAAAAGCGATTTAAATATATAAAATGACATTACTTCTCATGTGGTTTATTAATTTCCTTATTTCCTTTCCTCACTGGGCTATTTTACCCTGTCTGAGTCCTTGGGCTTATAGCATCATCCTTCAACTAGGGTTGTAGCTTGGCTAGGAATAATAATAATAATAATAATAATAATAATAATAATAATAATAATAATAATAATAATAATAATAGAATCTCTGAATTTGGACAACGGCTTTCAGTTGTTGTAGGAGGATAATTATTTAATTAAAATTCAATGTTCGATCACATCCTCTAAAATAAGGACACTATTTAATTTAGAAGTCAAAGAAAATCAAACTAATTGACCAAAGTGACTACTCCAGAGTGGCGATGTCCCTTGTCTGTCGGTGACTTCAGATGTTCATTTGAAGTCCACTTCTTTTTAACCGTGACTACATAACAAACCTTTGAAGTCCGTCAAAGAGCTCATTTTCCCTCTTAATGAGAAGTTTAATTGCTTTCTGATTCACAGCACTAAGTATCCGAAGCCACTTGACGTTGAAACAGATTTTTGTAAGGTCTATTTCGTTCAGTTCTTCACCGTTAGAAAAAAACCCCGTAATTTTAATCAGAAATTCTCCGTAAAAATATACTGTTCTCAGCCGTATTTCAGTAAAATACAGGCGACCGTAATTTTAACTCACTTTATTATAATCTTTTACGGGTTGGCTACCGCAATATCACTCCTTTACGTCATGGTTTTTTCAACGTGTATTTGGTTCAGTTCTTCACTGTTAGAAAAAAAACCGCAATTTCAATCAGGGAATTCTCTGTAAAAATATTCTGTTCTCAGCCGTATTTCAGTAAAATAAACGCGACCGTAATTTTACCTCACTTTGATGTTATCTTTTACGGGTTGGCGACCGTAATATCACTCCTTTGCGTCAATATATCCGTTTTTAAAACAGTAAAAACCCTGGAATAAACGTTGCCAGGCATTGCCGTTCTTTTTAATGCAAATTCTTGACAGTGTTGGAAAACAAATGAACTTTATTTTAATTTGTTGATTTGTATTATTTGGATATAACTAATAATATACTGTTATACGATCTCTCACGACTCTTAAGATTAATTACTTTGTGATTTTTGGTAATTTTTAAACAATGCAAAAAAGAACATAAATTATATGCCTCAGATATCAAGGAAGTAAATTAAATGTTCCAATAGTGTCTAAAACATGGTTCCGACGTTGTTCAAGTATGATAAAGGAAACAAAAGAAGTAAGGAAAGATTTTACAATATAATTTTCTACGAATAATCCAGAAGAATTTTCATTTCATGCTTACATCACGTTTTAAACTAAAAAGAAAAATATTAAAACTCACGGGATAAAGTGTAAAAAATAAAAGGAAGATTTAGGAAAAATTGGATAGAGGACTTGGGAGATATTATTATTATTATTATTATTATTATTATTATTATTATTATTATTATTATTAATATTATTATTATTATTATCATTATTATTATTATTATTATTATTATTATTATTATTATTATTATTATTATTATTATTATTATAATAAAAGAAGAATGTGGTTTGGCATCACGCTAAATAGGACCCGTGAATGATGACATTAAGCCTTTTCACAAAATTCTGTGGAGATATCGCATGATGAACGAGTCACCTTCGCCAGGAGTCGCGGGGGAAATTTATGAGAGGGTGCCATCTCTCTGGGAAAAATCTCTGTCTCGCTTTCGTCTTATATCATAAATTCAAAGGGTAAGACTGGCCATGATGTGTGAGAAAATTGAAAAAACTGGAAATGAATAACAATGGAAGACATTTGAAATGAATAATGTCATGTAATGTAAAAGAATTGAATTACACTAATTACTTTTTATATTAAATATTAAATGAAAATATATTTAAGGTTAACCCTTTAATTGCCTATAGCCCTAATGTGAGATCTGCTAAGTATGAAAGAATGTTATGCTTTTTTTTTTTTTTTTTTTTTGGCATCGGAAGACGCAATAAGATATCATCCGAATTGTTTCACTTGTGGGATATAAGGACCTTTTAATCTGCAGACGTCCATTCGACAAGTCTTCCACTGTTAGAAAAAACCGTAATTCTTATCGGATATGCTCCGTAAAAATATACGGTTCTCAGCCGTATTTCAGTAAAATACAAGAGACCGTAATTTTACCTTACTTTGTTATTATCTTTTACGGGTTGGTTTTTAAAACGTAAGAATCCTGAAATAAATGCTGCCAGACTTTTACCGTTTTAAGGCAAATTTTTAACAGAGCACTTAACACTCTGAAAGATTTAGTAGTCGAAGGTCATTAAATAACTCATTTGTTTCCTTCACTACAAGTGTAACTGGTATCTGACTTTAATCATAAACAAGGTCAATACAAAATATTGTATTGGACTTGATCACAAAGAACTAAAGTTTCCAGAAAAATTAATCTTCATGTTTCTGAATCATTAAATCGACATTAGAAAAATATTTCAAGTGTACTTTATACTTGAAACTCTTCTTCAATCAACCTACTGCTGTATTTAAGCACAAGCAAGAAATCATGAAAAAAGCAAATATATTTTTTGAAACGTTCTCTCCAGTAATATTCACAAAATGAATGTCCTCCTTACGCCTTAATTCTAAACCGTCATGTCATAAATTAGAATTTAGAACAAAGGATAGCAAAATGCAATCTACATGAAAGGTGGAGGGAGCCCTTTCTGTGCTTTCCCGCGATTCAAGGGAAAGATTACCTCAGCATTTATTTCAGCTTTCATCAAAAGTTCGCCCAAGTCACCTTTCCTTTATAAGTCCGAGGGAGAAATTTATGTGACGGTAACTTCTCTCTTGAGAACAGTTCTGCCTCACATTCTTCTTCCGACGTTAAATTAAATAGGAGGATTTGAAAGATTAGTAAGAGCAGGATAGGGAATATTTGAAGAGCCGAAAATGCACAGGAGGAAGACAGATGAAGTTAGTGAGTGCAGGCGATAATGATGATGATGATGATGATGGGGGAACAAAGAGAATTAGCATTTAATGAATTTCCACCAGGATCAAATCCAGGACCAATGAGGGAGATTCAGGGTGCCCTTATCGAGCCAACAAAGGTCAGAGGACTATCGTTGTCATTCTAAAATATAAAATACTCAGAAGTTTTAATGAAAAAATATGCTTTTCTGGATAACTTTTTCCTTACATTTTATCCATTTGAAATACGACCGTCAGTTGGGAGGAAAAATAACAATGGTAATTTCGGCAAATGAAAATGATAAAGGACAAATGTTGTAGGACCAACAAATGGTCGGATATTTGCGAAGGTTTTTTATCGTTCTTAACGAAATCTCTTTCAGGGATCAAAAGAGGAATTTTCGAGCAATTCTTTCATTAATACTTTTTCTTTTATGGTTTCAAAAATCTTGATTCATGTCACAGCGGTATGTCAAAAATTTTATTCAATCTAAAATGACGATGATAATCACAATATCATTGTAGGTTATACTCTTAGTAATGACAGTAAAATAATACAAACAAAATAACAACGATAGTAATAATCATTATGGTGTTTGAATTTACGCCATACATATGATTTTTAATTAAAGTTTTATATATATATATATATATATATATATATATATATATGTAAATTTATATCTATATATAATATATATGATATATATATATATATATATATATATACATACATGATATATATCTATATGTGTATATATATATATATATACATGATATAGATATATATATATATATATATATATATATATATATATACATGATATATATATATATATATATATATATGTATATATATATATATATATATATATATATATATATATATATATATATATATATACAGTATATGTGTGTGTGTTCGTGTGTGCAGGTGTAGGACTATATGATCAGGAAATGTAAAAAGAGAGATTTTAAATTCTCCTAGCAGAATAACAAATAGTTTGGTTTTCAGTGCATCCCCAGAAAATATACATAACCGTTATGGAAAAATTTTACAAAGTTCATGTTATTCTTTGCCAAACCAGAACACTTTTTTAGACAAGTTCAGCAACTTTTATTCTTTCATATAACCTAGAATAATTTTTTTTTTCTTTCAAGAGCACCATATTTCCACAGCGACATTACTTCAGCTCCTTTCAAATAAGATCTGCTGAGAGAGAGAGAGAGAGAGAGAGAGAGAGAGAGAGAGAGAGAGAGAGAGAGAGAGAGAGAGCTATAAGCCCAAGGGCTCTAACAGGGAAAAATAACCCTGTGAGGAAAGGATATAAGGAAATAGATAATTTGCATAAGAAGTAATGAACAATTAAAATAAAACACCTCTATGTCTATTCATGGGATCAAACGCTAGCCAGGATTCTATGAAGATTTTCTTAACACGAGTTTATACATTCTAATAAAATAAGAAGAAATATGAATAGAATAATTAATATAAGTGGAGAGATGAACAAAATGCATTCAAGAATGAACGACAATGTATATTGTATGACCTTTATAAATTTCGAGGCTTACAATGTCACAGGATCCAATAATCTTATGTCAGCCTGAGATGCCATAAATATTATAGGTCTCCTTCCTGAATTCCAGGTACATTCTTCACTAGTGTATAATATAATTCGTTGACTGAAAAAAGGTAGATATATAGATAACGCCCATTTTTTCTTCCAGGGTATTATAGGATTTTGGATTTGACATTTTTTTTTCTTTTTTTTCTTTTTTTAGACAAAATTTTATAAAGATGTTTATCTATAGCTTCTTTAGTCTTTCGACCAACTTTAAATTAGGAATATTAGTCTTCCGTCGCCGTAAGAACGATCTGCAGTAGGAAAAGACGATGGAAAAACTGAAGGAAAAAACAGTCTGTCCTCTATCGAGGGAGAAAAATTGGTAAAATTATATTTACGGTCGGGGCCCCGACCTTAACTACAGCAATGCTCATACAATACCCAGAATCCACCGTTTCTCCCTTCATTTGAGTCCAAAAATCATAGGGACTTAGAAATTACCGGCTTGTATATTTGTATATATGCAAATTATCAAATAAGTGAACTGTGAGTATTTTACTTATCTTGTAAAGCATTGTAAATATATTTTTTTCTAGTTATTTGTTTGCCTGCTATTATTTTCTTTCTTTCGGTGTTACTGTTCCGCTTTGTTCTATGCCGAATTATCTAATAAGGGAAGGACATTAAACTAAATTTGGCACAATCTACGTTTTGATAATAGATGATCGTAACATCTACGCAAACCTACCCTAGCTTTCAGATCATTTTAATAATGCCCATAAGGTAAAATCTAACTGTGAATTTTACCAAGGTGTCGACATTTTAGCTTTTTTTTTAGTAGATTCGAATTCATACGTAATCTCTGACAATATTTCTAAAGCAATCAAAAACTTCCTTCCTGCCATAGGTTTTATTTTCTCTTTCCCTGTAATAAACACATGCAAGCCTACAGATCTATCTGCTGAGTCATCAGCAGCCATTGCCTGGCCCTCCTTGGTCCTAGCTTGGGTGGAGAAGGGGCTTGAGTGCTGGTCATAGGTATATATGGTCTGTCTCTATGGCATTGTCCTACTCGATAGGGCAATGTCACTGTCCCTTGCTCCCTGCCATTCATGAGCAGCCTTCAAACCTTTAAAGAGACTCGTTTTTGGTTGCCAGTGATGCTGGAAGATCATCTATCCCAGATTGCTACTTCCCCCCCCCCCCCCAGTTTCAGTGAATGCTGCTGCGATATCCGCTGTTAATGAATCGTTGGGTTCAATCATGCAGCAATTCTCGCGTTCGGCGATTATTCTCTCATTTATTCTGTCCTCATTTCTCTGTCAGTGACCTGTAGTCTACTTCTTTAACTGTAACTAGTTCCTTATAGATTTTTTCTTTCAGCCATTGTTTATTATTCGTATTCAGTCTCATATATATATTTTTTAATAACTTTGATCTTGATTGCATGTTTAAATGATGATCCGTATATGATTTTTATCATTTTAATGAAAAAAGTATGATATAATCTTCTTTCCCGGTATTTGAGTATTCAATATAATTCAGTTCTTTCTTTGGAGAAATCCTGTGGTTAAAATGGACTTATTTGTGTAGAAAAAAATACCCTTATTAGGAAGCAACAAGGATATTAAAATCGATTGTCCTCCTCTTTAGAATTTTTGCTTACACCAAATTGGCTATATTCATCTTTCAAATATAATTTATGTTGTCTATACAAGTCTCAACAGACTACCAGTTCTATTTTGAAGAGATCATTAAAAATTGTCATATTGTTCTAGTTAGGGTTTGTGTTTTTTTTTTTATCATTATTTCAAGAAATTCTTAAATAGATTTTCCCTTGTCCGTCTCATTATTTTCCGTTTGCCCATTATAATTGGATATCATATGTCATTGCCCTTTGGTGTTGTGAAAATAGAATAAGGAAAAATATTACACACATCTGAGGGATCAAGTTTCAATATTTCTTTCTTGTCCATAAAACCAAATAAACTTTTGCCCAATTAGCTAAAACGTGCCAAGAATTATTTCATCTTCAACATATCGGCATGTTTGCTGAATTATTTCTTTTATTCAGCTTTACTTTTTAGACCTGATGAATAAAAGAAAATTTTATACATATGAAAACATTACTTGTTATCAGGTATGAGTTGTTCTAAGCTAAAAGTTCTGATGGTTCGTATGGGTTGTTCTAAGCTAAAAGTTCTGATGGTTCGTATAGGTTGTTCTAAGCTAAAGTTCTGATGGTTCGTATGGGTTGTTCTAAGCTAAAAGTTCTGATGGTTCGTATGGGTTGTTCTAAGCTAAAAGTTCTGATGGTTCGTATGGGTTGTTCTAAGCTAAAAGTTCTGATGGTTCGTATGGGTTGTTCTAAGCTAAAAGTTCTGATGGTTCGTATGGGTTGTTCTAAGCTAAAAGTTCTGATGGTTCGTATGAGTTGTTCTAAGCTAAAAGTTCTGATGGTTCGTATGGGTTGTTCTAAGCTAAGAGTTCAGATGGTTCGTACGAGTTGTTCTAAGCTAAGAGTTCAGATGGTTCGTACGAGTTGTTCTAAGCTAAGAGTTCAGATGGTTCGTACGAGTTGTTCTAAGCTAAAAGTTCTGATGGTTCGTACGAGTTGTTCTAAGCTAAGAGTTCAGATGGTTCGTACGAGTTGTTCTAAGCTAAGAGTTCAGATGGTTCGTACGAGTTGTTCTAAGCTAAAAGTTCTGATGGTTCGTATGGGTTGTTCTAAGCTAAGAGTTCAGATGGTTCGTACGAGTTGTTCTAAGCTAAGAGTTCAGATGGTTCGTACGAGTTGTTCTAAGCTAAGAGTTCAGATGGTTCGTACGAGTTGTTCTAAGCTAAAAGTTCTGATGGTTCGTATGGGTTGTTCTAAGCTAAAAGTTCTGATGGTTCGTATGGGTTGTTCTAAGCTAAAAGTTCTGATGGTTCGTATGAGTTGTTCTAAGCTAAAAGTTCTGATGGATCGTATGAGTTGTTCTAAGCTAAAAGTTCTGATGGTTCGCATGAGTTGTTCTAAGCTAAAAGTTCTGATGGATCGTATGAGTTGTTCTAAGCTAAAAGTTCTGATGGTTCGTACGAGTTGTTCTAAGCTAAAAGTTCTGATGGTTCGTATGAGGTGTTCTAAGCTAAAAGTTCTGATGATTAATACAGTCCATTATCCTTTAAATACTTAAGAAAATGTCAAACCATCCCGTTCGTAATACTAAACATACAGTTAATTCTAATAATCATGAGGCTCAATACTACACAGTATTCTAGAAGTTTTATTCCAGCTATGACCAAGTTGTGGAATGATCTTCCTAATCGGTTGGTTGAATCGGTTGAACTTCAAAAGTTCAAACTTGCAGGAATTTATTTTTATGTTTAACAGGCTGACATAAGCCTTTTTATATTCTATATATGAAATATGTCTTGATATATTTATTGTTTTTAAAATATTTTATTTTAATTATTCATTATTTCTCATTTCGATTATTTATTTCCTTATTTCCTTTCCTCACTGGGCTATTTTTCCCTGTTGGAGCCATTGAGCTTAAAGCAGCTTGCTTTCCCAACTAGGGTTGTAGCTTAGTTAATAATAATAATAATAATAATAATAATAATAATAATAATATCATCATGGGTTCCTCTTTTACCCTTTACTTTTCGATTCCCAGATGTATTTTAGGTCCTTTTCCTTATACAATTAGAAAAATTTGATAGGGAACCCCATAAAGTATTTGTAATGTGACCTTTTGCCACAGAATTTATTCAAATGTTTTCAGAGAGAGAGAGAGAGAGAGAGAGAGAGAGAGAGAGAGAGAGTGAGAGAGAGAGAGAGA
>NC_090737.1:118866537-118891537 GCF_036898095.1 Palaemon carinicauda | reverse complement strand
AAAATCTAGTGGCTTAATTCAATCTAATTGACAAATCATTAAAAGACAAGAAAAGTCTTAAACTTAGATTTATATCACTGGTTCTTTTGCTCCACAGGTTGCTTATTGCAAAACCTTGCAGCCGTATATTAGAAAGCGGTCGAGGTGCAACTTGCTTCTAAAAACTTGGAGAGTTTCAGTGCCAATTTCGTAAATTATTCAAGCTTTAATTAGTCATCAGTGTAGCCAGCTCAATCAGTAAACAAGCAATCCTATTCCGAGGTGCAACCTTTCATAATAACCTTGTTACTCTGTTGATCGTATTTTGCAATTTACTAAGGTAAATCGAAACAGAGTTGCAATGATCGACTTGCAATAAGGCAGTTGATGACATGATTCGCAACGGCAATTTCATCTTGTGTTCGAGGCTGCCTCGCTCTGTATAAAATTAAAATTTCAGAAATTATACACAACAGATTTATTGACATTATTTTGGGAACATTAAATTGGCAAGTTTATGAGTTAGATGAGAACGATTCTGATCACGATGATTTTTATTATTCTTATACCGTAGTATTTAGCTATGAATTGACTGGAAAAGATGAGCAGTGATGGGTTAAAAATAAAGAGGATATTTCAGCTGAGAAAACCGCTGGTGACACCTAGCCTCTAGGACTGCTAGTTATGATGATTTCAAGGTATGGAAAGCATATATAACAAAAAGAAGAACTTGCAAATGTGCTAGCGCAGGAACTACATTGATAGTGTCGTAATAAAAACCAACAGGGCACATTATCACATAAAAATGGGTTGTTCCCTTCTAAAATGAATTGGAAATTATATTCATTAGGAAAGTTCATAACTGGCCGCTTGTGTGCTATTCAAGGTAAGGACTGTGGAAGGTGACCGAAAAATTATGAAAATTCAGTCATGCAATTCTCCACGTTCCAGAAATTGGATTTATGAATGACATTGATTTTTCACGTCTCTTTACTAGTAGAGAGAGAGAGAGAGAGAGAGAGAGAGAGAGAGAGAGAGAGAGAGAGAGAGAGAGAGAGAGAGAGAGAGAGAGAGAGAGAGAAAGATTTGTACTGGATATTAATTCATTGCAACTCTTGATTCACTAGAGAGAGAGAGAGAGAGAGAGAGAGAGAGAGAGAGAGAGAGAGAGAGATTGGTAAATGATATTAATTAATTGCGTCTCTTGATTCACCGAGAGAGAGAGAGAGAGAGAGAGAGAGAGAGAGAGAGAGAGAGAGATTTGTAATTGATATTAATTCATTGTGACTCTTGATTCACTAAGAGAGAGAGAGAGAGAGAGAGAGAGAGAGAGAGAGAGAGAGAGAGAGAGAGATGTACAGGATATTAATTCATTACGTCTTTTATATTCCAGATGTAGTAAGTAAATCTTGTTTTTCTAGACCAATTTATACATGTGTTCCATATCTAGCTTTTGAATAAAATATGGAATTTGAGAGAGAGAGAGAGAGAGAGAGAGAGAGAGAGAGAGAGAGAGAGAGAGAGAGAGAGAGAGAGAGAGAGAGAGAGAACAACCTGCCATCCCAAACTTGTGTGACGAATTCCAACAATCCAGCCTGCCAATAGAATTACAGCGGGCCTCCAATCGGATGAACTTTCCCATCCGCCACTGAAAGATCCGAGTGAGTGAACAGTTATCACTGGCAAAGTTAGCAGCGGCAGTTTAATCAGACTAAATTACATGTAGCAGAATCTTAGACTTTGTTTCCCCAAACTTTGTGTTACCCTCCTGATTCAAATTCCTTTTGAAATCCAAAGATGCAATGGCTAATTATTATTATCATTATTATTATTATTATTATTATTATTATTAAATGCTAAGCTACAACCCTAGTTGAAAAAGCAGGATGCTATAAGCCCAGGGGCCCCAACAGGGAAAATAGCCCGGTGAGGAAAGGAAATAAAGAAAAATAAGATATTTTAAGTATAGTAACAACATTAAAATAAATATTTCCTATAAAAACTATAAAAAAATTTAACAAAACAAGAGGAAGAGAAACTAGATAGAAGTGTGCCCGAGTGTACCCTCAAGCAAGAGAACTCTAACCCAAGACAGTGGAAGGCCATGGTACAGAGGTTTTGGCACTACCCAAGAATAGAGAACAATGGTTTGATTTTGGAGTGTCCTCCCAGAAGAGCTGCTTACCATAGCTGAAGAGTCTCTTCTACCCTTACCAAGAGGAAAGTAGCCACTGAACAATTACAGTGCAGTAGTTAACCCCTTGGGTGAAGAAGAATTGTTTGGCAATCTCAGTGTTGTCAGGTGTATGAGGACAGAGGAGAATCTGTAAAGAATAGGCCAGAGTATTCGGTGTCTGTGTAGGCAAAGGGAAAGAACCGTAACCAGAGAGAAGGGTCCTATGTAGTACTGTCTGGCCAGTCAAATGACCCAATAACTCTCTAGCGGTAGTATCTCAACGGGCGGTTGGTGCCCAGGCTAAGTTGAGGAACGATGTCCGTGATATGCAAAAAGGATTTTAACCTGATTTTTTTTAATGAAATAGTAGCTATGGAAACCTGGTCTTCGAGGTAAAGGAGTCATTTTATATGAAAGTAAATTTGGAAGAGAGGATGAGGAATATTTTAAGTGAGGATTTATTGCCCAAATAGCGTACGCGTCCCGTCATAAATAGCGGCTAAATATCTCGATAGATACACACACAGGAACACGCCCCCCATCTCGCTTGGGGTATGACTACTCTTTCTCCCCCATCAGAGTTATGGGGAGAAATAAGCGTGACCGTAAGGAAATATATAAATGTATATTATATATATAAATATATATATATATATATATATATATATATATATATATATATATATATATATAAATATATATGTATATACATATGTATATATATATATATATATATATAGATATATATAGATATATATTGTTTATATATAAATATATATATATATATATATATATATATATATTTATATATAAACAATATATATATATATATATATATATATATATATATATATACAGACATACGCACCCCCTCTCACCAGACACTTGCACCTTACTATAAGAATGAGATAACTCATCCTCTTTATTGTGCGAGAGAGAGAGAGAGAGAGAGAGAGAGAGAGAGAGAGAGAGAGAGAGAGAGAGAGAGAGAGAGAGAGATTCTCTTTTATTCTGGCGAGATTTAAAGACCCCAGAAAGAGACTAACACTATGTGGACATTTATATTTTTTACCAAAAGTTTATCCCACCATTTCATAGTCTGGAGTTTAGAAGCTTTTGCAGAGGCCTCACGTCAAGCAGTTTTCTGGTTTAGTTTAAATCCAACTGTTATAAATCACTTTTAGTTGCAACTAGTCTATTCACCTTCCAAACTTTTCGCATAAATTTCAAATTTTTCTAAAAAAAAAAACACACTGCGAATGTGAAGGTGGTTATTTAATGCAAGCGAATAAAAAACATACATGATCTTAAAATATATGTTTTATCATATATATAATTATGTTCGATTATGATCTAAGCACAGGAAAATACCAATGAAAGAATGATGTACAAAGAGTTATAATTTCAATTAATTTTATGTTTTACTTTATTATAGGCATAACGTGGAATAATGATGGAAATGATACCGTACTGTTAATTAGAACTTAAATAAAATGGTTTTACGGGAAACTTTAAATTGAATTACAAAAAGTCTAGAAGCCATACACTTTGAGTTTAGATATCATGAACTTATTTTGTAGTGTACATTGGTACCAGATATCACCATATTATTTGAGATAGACAAACCTAATGTTATTATGTTAAAATTATGAAGTTCAATCTTGCATTATAAAACTCATAATACGGTTTTATGAGTCAGAAGAAATTATTGCTTTCTTTATTGGTTTTTTGTTCGAAGACAATAGCTATATACTATGAGCCTTTTGAAAATGGAAGAAGGGATAATGGGGTTTAGCAAGCTGCACAGGGATGTATTTCTCAGTCTGAGAATCTCAGATTAGGGAAACATTCAAATAATCAGATTAAGGATAAGAAAAAAAGGGGCACCTTTCACCCATGCTCAATCCTTCGGCAAAAATATCACATGTAGGGGTCCTGTTGTCTATGGTCTTCATATTCAACGCCTATTAAGAATCTTAAATCAGGTTTATTCTATTATCTATTATCATTCATGATAAAAGGAGAATATTCGCCAACTTCTTATGGTAGTAAAATGACTGTTCGGGACATTAGAATAGAAATTTTCTACCTAACAGTAAGGGGTTCAAACGAATCTGACCTTCATTTCTATTGGAAATGAGTAGTTTCTGAGATGCATGATCCCCTTGGAATGGAGTTCAGAAGTGTAGCTTACCAGCATCAAATCAGATCAAGCAAGTAATGTTTTGACCGCTTTGTACGCAAGAGAGGGGTAGAAAAGTGAAGAGCCAGTCATTCTACCTTCATACCAGAATTACATCCGTACATTACCACAGACAAGATGCTTACTGTCCTGCATGGATGCTGGGCTTGCTACACAGCTACTTGAGCAGTCACTGCAGGACCAAGTATAAAGGTGTCAAGGGAATTGTGGGTATATTCCTGTAAAATTCAAGTCCGTGAAGGTGGTCTAATGTTTACACCCCCCAGCATTCAACATCTGGATGACTACTAGATTCCGCTTGAATATAAGGGGACTATACCCCTGATACCGCAAACTCCATTTCTAGATGGTACAGCAACCATCTCTGCGTTTGAGGTGTATGCTTTACTGATCTTCTCCTTGGTCCTGCAAGCGCTAAAGAAGAATCACTACTACTCAAGTGTAAGGGGATGGGTCCTTTTCAGATAGTACTACAGAGCCCTCATGGAAACAAAGGCATTACCTGACGCTTCATATAGAGAGGAGATGATGAAGGACATGAACCAGGGGTCGTGTCTCAACGGATTTCAAGTTTTGGCTATGAAACAAGACACAACTAAAGGAGACATTCTTTTACCTCTCAGCATGGGAGACTAAGGAAAGAGACCCTGCAATTTTCTAACTCTCTTGCCGAGGCTAAGACAGCAACAGACATTACTGAGAGTCGGATTCCTGACTGACGACTTGCTGAGAGGCTCAAATTGGCACGTGTAAGAGTCTTGAGAACAAGGATCACGTCCCACTCTGGGGTCCTGACTTCCCAGGGTGGGCATGACTGATCGAAACTCCTCACTAGCATATAAAACTCCCCTGAGAGGGAGAAGTCTATACACCTCAGTCAAAAAATCCCATTCAAGGCTGATTGGTAGTCTTTGACAGTAGCAACTGAGAAGTGCTTCGTTAGCAAAGGAAGACTAGTAAATCTATGATCTGTGCTAAAGGTGTTCAGACCAGAGATGTATCCTTTCTAAGATAGCAATTGCATAAGATGGCCCACTTTTCCTGGTAGCCTGCTGCAGAAGACAGTCACAGGCACCATCACATCACCTGCAATGCTTCACAGCAAGCCTGTCACTCGGAGGAAATGCAGAAAGACTCCAATCTTTAAGTTTCAGCAACTTCACGGATTAGTGGTACCCCTGAAGGTATGGCTGACAGAGAAGTGTTGGTCAGTTTGTAGTTCTCTTGGGACCTTAACTAGTGATAATAGATCGGGATACTACTCGGCATGCTGCCCTCTTGGATCCACCAGGGTCATCCTAAGACCTTGTGTAATCAACACTGTTCAATTACAGACAGATACGGCTAAATGGAGGAAAGATGTAAGAGTTCAGGTGATCCCATGGGTGGTGGAAGGCTTTTTCAAACATGACCAATGGGTCTTGAATTGGGGAACAAATCATGGCGAGCTTCCTGTTTAGTTCCATTGCAAACAGGTCAATCACCTGAGAACCCCACACAGCCGAATGCGTCTTCTAGTACATTCCAGCGTGGAAAGGTGGCCGAGAAGACTGCTAGTGCTGAGCTAGGACTCCTGTCTTGGACAGAAATGGTCATGCTACCTCCTTGAGCTTGCTGATGAGATCATCTGAAAGAAAGACACTCATTGTTGCTGTGTCTATCAGCACGCCAAAATACTTTAACCTCTGCCTGGGTATGCGATTAGATTTTTCACAGTTTATCACAATGCCCAGATCAGATCATGAGAAAAAGAAAGAAGTCTGTCTCAGTCCTGTGACAATTGCCTCACAGAGGAGGCCAGGATCAGCAATTGCCGACATACATCAACTGTATGCCGCAAGCTGATACCAAGTTAAGCATCTGAGGAACCGTAAACAGTCTGAAGCACAGAGCGATGAACTAGTACACCATACTGCAGAGGGAGACGTGAAGGTACTTCAGAAAGTAATAATGCATGATAACTTGAAAGTATGCATCTTTCAGATACACTGAAAGCATGAAGTCTCCTATTCACAATTTTGTTTGAAGCACAAACTCATTCAGTAGAGAGAAGTCGATGAATGGTCTTCAACCTCCAGTTGACTTTTCCATTAGGAAGAGATCACTGTAGAAGCCCAAAGAGTCTTCTCTAATGACTTCGAGTATATTCTTCTCCGACATTCTTTCTACCTCTGTCCATAAAGCCAGGGTTTTCGGTGACGATGGAAGATCGTATGAGAACTCTATCGGGAAATGAGATAGGGCCAATGTTCATGAAATGGTATTAAGTAACTTTCCCGAAGGACACTCATTATCAAAGGTTTGGCCCCATACCTTGGCCAGGTTGCCCAATCGTTCCCTTCCCTTCCTTTCTCCCCACGTCCTGGAACCACCAGGTACAGGTGCTTGTAAGGGCTGTGTATGCACAGGCTATTTTTTGAAAAAATTATGGGTGATCCTGATCAGAGTCTTGGAAAGGTTTTGCAGGCCTTCCTTGCACATAGTCCTACAGGCATGACCAGGACCCTAAAGGAAATGGCATGCTGGATCAAGGAGTTCTATGTAGTAATTCTCCACTTCTCCTGGCCGCCTGCACATGACTCCTCAGATTAGACGTTGCTGGCCATGATGATGAGTTCCAAAGTGATGTAGCTACTTCTGAGTCAATTTTTTTTTTTATGATAAGTAGATCAAGGCTTCCCTCCTCTTCAAAACGAAGATGGACCACTTATTTGCTGACTGGACAACATGAGACTGTTGTACAGTACTTTTCCAGGGACTCTGGTGTTGATAACACTGTCGACTTGGTGAAACACATCACTGCACCTGTCCACTGATCAAGCAAAGAGACCACTTTGAGTGAGGCCATGGGAGACGATCCATGACCACTGACTCAGAGGTCGAGAAGGAATTGCCTTCTGCCTTGAATCTCTCTAAGGAGAATTTTGCTGTTAGTGCACACACCAATGAGTCAATCTCATTAAGTTAAGCTTGGATTGAAATTTCTCTGCATTGGGAGTTTTTTGACTGGCTGGAAGAGAGTTCTCAGATCCACAGATCTTATCGCAAAATCAATCCAAGGGCAAACTACCAAATCTCGCCAGGGCAGCTCCAAGGATGGTATTGTCCCTTGAAGGGCCCCTTAGTACCGATCAATGACTGAAGTTCTCTCCAAAGGCAGAACCAAGGTTCTCTCCAAAGTTAGAACCAAAGTAACCTTCCCAAGACACACTTGCGAATAGTTGCAAGGACATTCACAAAGGAACTCTACAACTCGGGACTGTCTGCCTCAGTTGCCACAAGTCTAAGGTCAGGTGTCTTAGAGGTAGGGGCAGAGGAATCCTGAGTACCCCCATATCCAGCTGGGATAGAGAGAGCGTAATGTTACTCCATATATTCATTACCACCCATGAATACGATCGTTCTGTCCCAAGGACATAACCAACAATGCACTGGGTGCTGAAGAAGGTGTAGGATGGCTGGCAACAGTGTCCAGGGAAAAATCCCTGGCACGGCTCAGGGCAGAGATGGATGGAGTAGGACATTATATTTTCTCTGCTAATTGGGGTAGGGGAATGGTCATGGTCCTGTTGTCCTATGGCACGTAGAGAAGGTCCCTCCAACTCCAACTTTTGGTCTTCTATTGCTCACTTGTGTGACAGCCTTGAAAGGTGCCATGCTCTCACTTCGCTCTACTGAAGTATCGCGACTTGTAAAGGTAGGATGTGTGATAGAGGGCACTAAAGCTTCTCCATCTACCAGATAACAGAAATTAAACGGGATAGTGCACAACTGCCATACCAGGATACCGGACCCGGGGAGACAAAACACAATACACGAAGCTGGGAACCAATTAGGAGTGGGGCTACTCACTTGTGGTCACAACTTGTACTTAACTACCTTGCTAATGAATTTAACACGAGTTCCAGCTCCCTATTTTACATGAAAAAATTTTGTATATGCTAGTAAAAAATCCGAGTGACTAACAATATAAATCAGCAAATATTTCAGTAACTGATAATATCCTATAAATTTGAATAAGTTCTATGGATGATTCCTGTTGAGAAAATTCCATAACGGAATAAAAACTTCAAAATCATCACCTGTTCTGACTGTAATGTTACCCTCAGTGTTAGTGAAAAGCATTTTAACTTGGAAAATTTTGAGATAGAGCTATCCAAAAAAACAATTATTTTTACAATTGAGCAATAATAATCAAGCTATTAGAGTAGATGCTTCATTTTTAATGAAAAGATATAAAACAATATAAGTATTAAAAATTTAAAAGCAGGCCTCCATAGGTTTACGAGACCTAATAGTTTTGGCAATTATGCATTAAATCTTTAAATCAGTTATAAAATGTAATTGAATTTCAAGACTTAGGAAGTCAGCATTAAGTTTAACAATCTCTTTTTGGACCTTACTTTTCCAATAGGGCTGATTTCTTTCAGCGCGGCGCTGCGATACAGTGAAGTCTGATTTCGGTCTTACATTAAACGGAAGTCTTCCTTTAGCATAAGTGAAGCAAAACGTTTTTTCAAGCATGAAAGTCATCTACAACATGTTGCTTTAATAAACGCACGTTCTTATGTTTTATAAACAAAATTATACCTAGAAGATAGTTCTCCAGATTTATCTTCTTTTTAACAATTGATTTTGCCCGAATCAGATCTGCAAATTGAAAAATCCAAGAGATTAATTTCTTCAAGTTTTTTGGATCCTTTGGAATCCAGAAAGTCATCTAAAATATGCTGCATTAGTGAACGCACGTTCTCATGTTTTATAAAAAAAAAAAATACCTAGAAGATAGTTCTCCAGATTTATCTGCTTTATAACAATTGATTTTACCCGAATCAGATCTGCAAATTGAAAAATCAAAGCGATTCATTCCTTCAAGTTTTTGGATCATTTAGAACCCAGCAAGTCATCTACAATATGCTGCTTTAGTAGACGAAAGTTCTAATTTTTATAAAAAAAATACCTAGAAGATAGTTCTTCAGATTTATCTGCTTTATAACAATTGATTTTGCTCGAATCAGATCTGCGAATTGAAAAATCCAAGCGATTCATTCCTTCAAGTTTTTGGATCCTTTGGAATCCAGCTGGTGTCTCGCCTTGAAGGCCAAGTGAGGCGCTTATTTTAAGGAAGGCAACTAATCAAAACTTTGCGATGGACAAGCTGAGGAACGTTTGTTCATTTACAAAGAGATTTCGGTTGGAAACGTTTACTTTTACTTTCTGACCAGTCGCATTATTTGTTAAGTTTATTTTCGTATTGTTGCTTATTGCCATCAAGTTTCTTTTTATAGTTTATATAGTAATTATTTAATTTAATGTTATTACTGTTCTTAAAATGTTTTATTTTTCTCGTTTCCTTTCCTCGCTGGGCTATTTTCCCTGTTGGAGCCACTGGGCTTATAGCCTCCTGCTTTTCCAACTAGGGTTGTAGCTTAGCAAGTAATAATAATAATAATAATAATAATCAGTTGATGCTATCATATTAATCTTTGTGTTTAGACGTAGAGTATTTAGAAAATATTCAAAGGTATGGGCCACTTAGTTTACATAAAAAGGGACTTTGAAAATTATTTATGCTCATTGATATTTTTGTTCAGCGGTGGTATTATTTTTAATTGTCATTTTGGGTTTTTTATTTAGATGCTGGGTCTGTTCATTAATTGCAAGTTTATGAGTTTTCTAGAGATCCCGATTATAAGTTATTTTCTTTCATGATGATGAATGCGAAAATAGCATGGTTATATAATGGGTAATACAAAGTGTATAAAAAAAAACCTGACAACTATCTCAGCAAAACACATACAAAATTAGCAAACAAATCTTCATTAAAATAATTCAGGATTTGTAACAAAATGCAACGAAAATCCATTACCAAACTTCAGTCATCATACTGAAAACTTTACCATCTCTTTTAGTACCATAATAAGATTCTTATATACTGCCATAAAAACATGAACCATGTCTATGACATCCTCAGATTATTCTATAATAATCTGACTCTTAAATGTTCTGTTTAAGTTGAATTTCATTTAGCCCCTTTCCTTATGTCAACTTTACTGTTAATACTGAGATTAGACCTATTTCTCTGAAATTGATATACTCTACATAGCCCTATAAGTATATGAGAGAGAGAGAGAGAGAGAGAGAGAGAGAGAGAGAGAGAGAGAGAGAGAGAGAGAGAGCATACAAATCATTAAAATAATTCAGGATTATTAACAAAATTCAACGAAACCCATTACCAAACTTCAATCATCTTACTGAAAAACTCACAAAACTGTTGAATTCGAAGTAATTATTGTCCATTTGAACAAAAACCAGTTCCACGAAAGACACCATGAATAAATAACCAAGTTTTAAGTGCTGGCTTCTAAAATGTGCACACCGGATGGAGTTATGAAATAGGTCTGGACTTATCCCTCATTCATAACATATACTCCAAGGGAATTGACACTAACACACACGGCGAGAGCAGAAAGTAAACTGAATAATCGAAAATGAACTACTTTGGAAGTACGCGAAAGGAGAGATAAGTGTAAACAAGCTAGATGACGGAAACAGGAAATGAAACTACGAACAGTTTTCTTTGATCAAAACAAAGAAAACGTAACTAGGGGGTAACTGAAGAAGGAAAAGAAGAAGCACCGAGAACCATTAATTATGTATACAGGCACCGGAAAGGTCACAGCAGGTATGAGTTATGTTTTTACCTCCATAGAGATCATGAATTTTACAGAATGTTTGCATTTGTTATGGTGAAGGAAAGGAATAATTGCTTATCCCTTTGAAAAGGAAATTTGTGTATTTGATGTTTTCGTTGGTTATTATGTATGTAGACAAACAAAGTTTATTTGTTTTGTTCTTTGATTTCTCTTTTTGTTACAAAATAAGATTTCAATATACTGCCTTAGTAAACATGAACTGTTTCTCTGGCATCCAAAGATTATTCTATAGTATTATGACTCTTAAATATTCTGCTTATTTAGAATTTCATTCAGCCCTTTTCTTTATTTCAATTTTTATGTTGATACTGAGATTAAACACCTTTTTCTGAGATCGATATACATTGCCCTACATGTATCAGAGAGAGAGAGAGAGAGAGAGAGAGAGAGAGAGAGAGAGAGAGAGAGAGAGAGAGAGAGAGAGAGAGAGAGAGAGTAGTAACAATAACACAACTTTCCCAAGTCGACTCCCAATAGAACAACGCCAGACCTACTCACATCAGAGGAACTTTCCCATCCGTCACTAAAAGATCCAGTTGAACTGTTACCACCGAGAAAGTTAGTTGCAATTTAATCAGACTAAATTGCTTTTGTGAGAACCCTAACTTGTTTTCCAACTTTGTGTCATCCGCAATATTCTAATTCCCGTTGGCCTCAAAGGATACGTTGGTCAAGTCGAGAGACGACTTGCATAATATATACGATGGATTCTCGTCATTTACACCTTCACAAGGTGGCGATAAGGGTTGTCTGACTAATATCCTATGTTGGTAAAATGGCTGATTGACGTTATATATGAACAGGGTAAAAAAGACAAAACTGCACCAAGAAGAGGGAGAGATAAAAAGGTTATTTCTTTTCTCCAAAGAGGGAAGGAGAAAAAACCTACACCTAGAAGAGGAAGGGATAAAAAGGGAGTTGCTTTTCTCAAAAGAGGGAAGGAGACAAAACCTACACCAAGAAGAGGGAGGGATAAAAAACGTAATACATTTTTCAAAAGAGAGAAGGAGAAAAAACCTACACCAAGAAGAGGGAGGGATAAAAAGGTTATTTCTTTTCTCCAAAGAGAGAAGGAGAAAAAACCTACACCAAGAAGAGTGAAAGATAAAAAGGGTATTGTTTTTCTCAAAAGAGGGAAGGAGAAAAACCCTACACAAAGAATAGGGAGGAATAAAAAAGGTAATACATTTTTTTCAAAAGCGGGAAGGAGAAAAAATCTACACCAAGAAGAGGAAGGGCTAAAAAACGCACTACTTTTCTCAAAAGACGGAAGGAGAAAAAACCTACATCAAGAAGAGGGAGGGATAGGAAGGGTAATACTTTTCTCAAAAGAGGGAAGGAGAAAAACCTTCACCAAGGAGAGGGAAGGATACAAAACGTAATACTTTTCTCAAAAGAGGGAAGGAGAAAAAGACATATTCCAAGAAGAGGGAGGGATAAAAAACGTAATATTTTTCTCAAAAGAGGGAAGGAGAAAAAATGTACACCAAGAAGAGGGAGGGATAAAAATCGTATTACATTTTTTCAAAAGAGAGAAGGAGAAAAAACCTACACCAAAAAGAGGAAGGGCTAAAAAACGCACTACTTTTCTCAAAAGACGGAAGGAGAAAAATCATACACCAAGAAGAGGGAGGGATAGGAAGGGTAATACTTTTCTCAAAAGAGGGAAGGAGAAAAACCTTTACCAAGGAGAGGGAAGGATACAAAATGTAATACTTTTCTCAAAAGAGGGAAGGAGAAAAAGACCTATACCAAGAAGAGAGAGAGTGATCAAAATGGGTAATGCTTTTCTCAAAAGAGGAAGGAGAAAAAACCTACACTAAGATGAGGGAGTCATATAAAATGTAATACTTCTCTCAAAATAGGGAAGGAGAAAAAACCTGCACCAAGAAGAGGGAGTGATCAAAAGGGTAATGCTTTTCTCAAAAGAGGAAGGAGAAAAAACCTACACTAAGATGAGGGAGGGATATAAGATGTAATACTTTTCTCAAAATAGGGAAGGAGAAAAAACCTGCACCAAGAAGAGGGAGTGATCAAAAGGGTAATGCTTTTCTCAAAAGAGGGAAGGAGAAAAAACCTACCCTAAGAAGAGGGAGGAATAAAAGGGGTAATGCTTTTCCCAAAAGAGAAAAGGAGAAAAAACCTACCGCAAGAAGAGGGAGGAATAAAAGGGGTAATGCTTTTCCCAAAAGAGAGAACAAGAAAAAACCTATACCAAGAAGAGGGTGGGATATAAAACGTAATACCTTTCTCAAAAGAGGGAAGGAGAAAAATCCTACACCAAGAAGAGGGAGGGATAAAAAACGTGATAAAAAGGGCAATGCTTTTCTCAAAAAAGATAAGTAGAAAAAACCTACACCAAGAAGAGGGAGGAATAAAAAGGCTAATGCTTTTCTCGAAAGAGGGAGGGAGAAAAAACCTACACCAAGAAGAGAGAGGGATAAAAAGGGTATTGATTTTCTCAAAAAAGGGAAGGACAAAAAACTTACACCAAGAAGAGGGAAGTATAAAAGGGGTAATGCTTTACTCGAAACAGGGAAGGAGAAAAAACCTACACCAAGAAGAGGGAGGAATAAAAAGCGTATTGCTTTTCCCAAAAGAGGAAGGAGAAAAAACCTACACCAAGAAGAGGGAGGGTTACAAAATGTAATCCTTTTCTCAAGAGAGGGAAGAGGATAGGAACAGACCACTGATGGGAAAGTTGAAAGGTAAAGGAAGACACTGAATAGAGAATTTACGAGAGAGTTTCAAGAACTAAAGAGGCACAGTTCTGGAACTCCACTGGAATGCCATTGGCGGTTGGAATCATAACAATGTCTTTGATATCTGATATGGGATTAAAACAAGGTTGGACAGGATTTCCTGATAGCTATTCTACATAAATAGTTTCCTCTTTTGATGAATGAAAACTTCACCAAATAGAAATATCCTATGTCTTTCGAATTGTCCTTTTTATTATAAGAACGTCTGTAAATTTTATACGACTTAATGGATTCACTATAAGAAAATCCATTAATATTCTTAAAGTTAATATACTATAAAGATACAAATTATTTTTTTTACTAAAGTATATCAGCTATAAGATCAATCAATACTATAATTGATATATTTTAGTAAAAAAATATGTATTTCTATATTCTCGAGGGACAAATGAAAATTGACAAAAATAGTAGGAAAGGCTGAAAAATAGATAATCAATTAAATTATACCCCTTAGTAAAGTTGGAGCAATAAATAAAATGCTGAATTTTCTTTGTCAGAATCACCTAAATTCTTCCTTGGTTCAAATAAACGGCTTTAAGTTGTATCTGGAGACTCATTTTAAACTTTATATTTTCAATATCTTCAGTATCTTCGTAGGCTGCAATGTGGCGTAATCTGGTCTCTTCCTTACTTATGAAACGGCAGCGAAAACTCTTTTTTCCAACTTTTTCGGAAATGAAAGAGAAACAAAATATTTTTAACAATAAAATTCGCTGAAACAAAATATTTTTTAACAATAAAATTCGCTGACGTAGCAGCCAAAGGATGCGCGTTTGTGTGTTGATCAAAATTGTACCTACGAGATTTTTCTCCTTTTAATCTTTTGATTTACTCGGAACCAAAACTGCCGATTGGAACAGCCGAGCAATTCATCCCTTCCAGTTGGAGGTCTTCTGGAATCCAGCTGGTGTTTCGCCAAAAGCCAAGTGAGGCGCTAAGAAACACAACCAATCAAAACTTTGCAATGGACAAACGGAGGAAGTTTTGTGTATCAGCAATAGGAAATCTGCTGGGAATATTTACTTTATTTCCTGCTCGTCCTATTTCTGTCTGGTATTTATTCTTCCTTCGGTTTTATGGTTTATTATTAATTTTAATGTTACTGTTCTTAAATTTTTTTTCCTTGTTTCCTTTCTTCACTGGGCTATTTACCCTGTTGGGGCCATTGGGCTTTTATCATCCTGCTTTTCCAACTAGGGTCGTAGCTTAGGAAGTAATAATAATAATAATAATAATAATAATAATAATAATAATAATAATAATAATAATAATAATAATAATAATAATAATAATAATAATGACGTAATTGTTCTGATAAATAACTTTCCTAGTTGTTATTATCATATGGAAAATAAGATATGAAGGCTCAGAAAGAATAAATCTTAATGAAATCATAGATGAGAAATGCAATGATCCGTTGAATTCTCATTAAAAATCATGTTTTTGGGAAGGTAGTTTTCAATTCAAATAAAAGATAAGAAAATTTAAAGCTATCATGTAAGATGTGGCGGACATGTTTTTGCTCCCAGTAACAATGGGTTTAATTTCACTGGAGGAAAAATGTGTCCAAAACAGTAATGTTTTCCTTCTTTTTATATCGAGGAAGTAAGTAAAAGAATATTAATTATTGATAGAGTAATTAAAGTCAATCTTTAATGAATGTAGAACCATGGTTTTAAACGCCTGTTTCATGAAATATAACCTATAAGAGACCTTTGCTTAATCTATAGTAAATTGAGTGAATTTCATGTAAGTTATATAACCCTGTAACAACATACATACATACATACATATATATATATATATATATATATATATATATATATATATATATATATATATATATATAAATATATATATGTATATATATATATCTATATATATACATAAATATATATATATATATATATATATATATATATATATATATATATATATATAATATATATATATATATATATATATATATATATATATATATATATATATATATATATATATATATATACATATATATACTTATAAACTTACAAATCAATACCCATTCAGACTAAATGAGCGTTATCTGCATAACATTATAACATTAATCGCTAAAAATATTCAATTCAAAATTTCATCTTTCGTTTCCCGGAAATTGCAAATTACCTATGTTTTATGTGCTTGGTACTCCGTTAGCATTTGCTGAAAAGCGATAGATGAATGTGATAATTTTAATTGGCAATTTGTATTGGCAAAAGCATAATTTGCCCGGCTTCAAAAGGTCGGAAATGAAAATTAGTCCGGAGGTAATGAATGACATTATTCACTGCTGATTATGAGTGAATATAGAGTATCCACATTTCAGGTTAAAATCGAAGAATTAGTGTACGCGACCCTTCAAAAATGATGGCTAAATATTTAGACAGATATGCACACACACAGATTCAACACTTCTCACCCTTCCCACTTTCAGTACCACAACACGGCAGTTTCGGCAATTTGTGGGAGGTTGCAGTTTCTGAGTGTTCTCCTCATTGGACTATTTTTCTTTGTTGGAGAACTTGGTCTTATATCATCCTGCTTTTCCTACTAGGGTTGTAGCTTAGCAAGTAATCCCCCTATATAATAAAGAGTAAGTGTGTCTATTTACACATACACAGTACCTCTTTGGGTACTTCCCCCTCACCAGGATACTACAAATCCCTCCCTTCCCTATCAAGTAGTCATACATCTGGTAATCCCCCTGATCATGACTCGAAACAAATATATATATATATATATATATATATATATATATATATATACATGTACATGTATATGTGTATATACATATATATATATATATATATATATATATATATATATATATATGTATATATACGGATATATATATATATATATATATATATATATATATATATATATATATATATATATATATATACTGTATATATATATATGTATATATATATATATATATACGTATATATATATATATATATATATATATATATATATATATATATATATATATACAGTATATAGCCAGATACGTTGCTCTTTATCATATAAGGGCCATGTTACAGCCTTACGCTAAAGATATATTTGCTACACGTTATCTGGATGACACGAAAAGTACGTCCTAGCGGCATTTCGGTAACTAGAGGAGGCTATGCATCTTTACAGTGTGACAAGCAAGTAAATAAACTTGGAGTACATAATTGATTAATAATGGCTATACGTTTATCGAATGACTCAAGTACGCCTCGAGTCTCCGATGATTAGCATTGACTTTAGTTTAAAGGTTTAAAGGCCGCCATGTATGGCAGTGACAAGGTACTGTACAGTGTCAATGCCCTAGCAAGCAGGACAGTGTCCTAGAGACTGATGTACCAACCGTGTGTCACACAATTGTACATAATTATTTTGTATATATTATGCTTGTATCTGCGCTCTTCCCTCGCACTAAAAAGAACCTGAATGATCATGTCTCCGGTTTTGCTCTGTAACATTGTCTGTCTCTCGAACATGTTATGTCCTGTTGCCTTGAGGTTTTGTATATAAAGAAGAGTGTTCCTTAATAAACAACTCAGTCGATTGCATCCTGCCTTTGAGTTCACAACCCTCTCTCGGCCGTCACACTGACTATATACAGTATACATTGATCAGCTCCATTGCCACCTCTAACACTAAACTAGAATCAGGGAGGGCCAAGCAATACAATGGCTGCTGATGACTCAACATGTAGACGTATAGGCTCCCCCAAACTCCCCATCCTTTGCTCACAAGGATGGCGAGGTTGCGGACACTGCAAGAAACTATTGAGCCGTAGCGGAACTCGAACCTCTGTCTGGCAGATCACCAGGCAGAGACGTTTTCAGTAGGCTAGAACCCTACATCGTGCTACATGGGATCGTATTTACATCATTAATGCTTTGATGATTAGAAGTGACTATACAATTTTAAAAATTTGACAGGCAGGGCTAAAAATATATTGGCTATACATTTATGGCTTATGGTAGCTAAAAGTTTAATGGGTGATCCAAGAACATGATAAGTACAATTGCTCAGTTATTTCTCGTCACTTATGGTATCATATTAGTACAGTTGGACGCATGAATCCCTGGCACACCTCACTCCGAAGAATTGCACCCTGTGACACCTTTACTTCGCGGCGAGTAACCAAACAGATAGCGGTGATTTGATATCGTTAAAGAAAGACAAGATAATTGAGCAAACCAAGATATTTCAGACTAAAGGTCTAGCCAGTCTTATAAACAGTCTGGAGTCAAACTAAACTCTTATCAACAGTGACAACACTGAAACCAACACTGAAACCAACGATACCGACAAATCTGAGGAACGATATCCTAAACATCTGAAATATGTTTGCAAGACACTAAAAATGCTTCACCGAATGATGCTTTATTGATTTTGTTTATTTATTTATTTATTTATTTATTTATTTATTTATTTTCGCTAAGTTATATTGCAGAGACCGCTAGGCTTCCACTACAAAAAAAAAAAAAAAAAAAAAAAAATGTATTTACATCAATAACCTTCTGTTTTCATTAATATAATAATCATAAAATGAAAAAAGGGCTTAACTTATTTTTAGAGTATTGAATTTTGCTGCAATATATATATATATATATATATATATATATATATATATATATATATATATATATATATATATATATATATTTTTTTTTTTCTTTTTAATTTATAACATTCAGAACGACATTTTTTAAGATATAATGGGAAGATACGGTCCGTAGACGAACACCTAAATTAAATTCATCTTGTATCCTGTATTTGAGATCTAAGATATTTCAGACTAAAAGTTAAGCTAATTATAGAAACAGGCAAAGGTCTAGCCAGTCTCAGAAACAGTCTGAAGTCAAACAAAACTCTCATCAACACTGAAACCAACACTGAAACCAACAATACCGACAAATTCTGAGGAATGAAATCGTAAACATGTAAAATATGTTTGGAAGACTAAAAATGCTTCACCGAATGATGCTTTATTTATTTTGTCTGAATGGTTTGCGGTGGAGTTTATTCCACCCACATCCTTTATAGTGAAAGGATTATTATCGTCTCGTAGTTTTATCTTTCTGTGCGAAATGTGAAACCATTATTCAAAGGATTTCTGTTTTCATGATCGTTATCGAAATATGGAGATATATTATCATTGTCTCGTGTAATTTGCTCATTTTTATTCTATATCCTCACAGTTTCTTGTGTATTTAAAGGATGTTATTTAAGAATGATTATTGCTTTATAGATAAAGTTGGTCATTTGTACTTATCATGTATCATACATGTCCTCTAAAATTTCAAAAATAAATATAATTCTTTAAGGACATTCAGAGGACATGTACATGATAAGTCCAAATATAATTGATTGCTGCTCATATATTTCTCCTCACTTATGGTATTATATTTGTACAGTTGGACGCAGGAGTCCCTGGCACACCTCGCTCCGAAGTTCACCCTGTGGTCCCCTTACTTTACGACGAGTAACCAAACAGATAGTGTAGAGAGGGATGGCAGAGGCGGTGGGCGTGGCTAAACACAAGAACTCGCCGTGCAGTAAGGGTGTGTCTGGGAGTACTTCTTCAGAGCAAAGCGTACTAGGAATTTGTGTGTCCAATTGTACATAGCGGTGCATCAGCCTAAATATAATAAAAAGATTAAAATGAGACAGACAATTTCAAAGGATCTGCAACGTCTTTTTATTCAGCAATAATAATAATAAAAATAATAATAATAATAATAATAATAATAATAATAATAATAATAATAATAATAATAATAATAATTATTATTGTCATATTAATAATATTCATTATCATTATTATAATAATAACATTCAAAGTATGTGAAAAATAATCAAAAGTATCACGCCCTATAAGCCACTTCTGCCTTGAGCTACTCTAATGATAACCAGCGAAGTCGGTCAATGTTGTCGGTTCTGTGAAATCTCTGGATTATGACAATTCTCTGGTCATCAGATTTAGCTACGGCTCCTGGTCTTCTTCTTTCCTTTTCCCCTACAAATAGCTCTTGGCAACATCGGGACCTCGTGCGGAAAGAGTACGTGTTTAACAAGAGGGGAACTCTGCCCTGGGAAACCATAATCACATACTTGATGAGTGTACAAACGAGGTACGGGAGGATATGATCCCGCCCCTTACATTAATTGCAGAGAGAGAGAGAGAGAGAGAGAGAGAGGAGAGAGAGAGAGAGAGAGAGAGAGAGAGAGAGAGAGAGAGAGAGAGAGAGAGAGAGTTATTTCGATCGTATTCTTAGAGATGATTAAAAAAAACGAAAGCGGGATATCCATATGGACATTAGGAAGGACAAATCTTGTCATCCTGAGTAGGGAAATGAGAAGACCGAGAGAGAGAGAGAGAGAGAGAGAGAGAGAGAGAGAGAGAGAGAGAGAGAGAGAGGAGAGAGATGTATACAGAAACCAGAAGAAAGAAAGAAATAGCAGTGGAAAAGTTAAAAATAACGTGAGAGGAAAAGATAAAACTAGAGGACATTCACCACTGAAACAAGAGAAGCGACAAGAAACTGAAGTGAACGTAGAAAGTCTCCTTAATTATTCCGAAACTCCTCCGAGTTGCCAAGAGCTCTTTATCTGACGATTAAAACTTCCAAATCAGGATTACAGCGAATGCTTTTCGACCGCAGCCATGCCAGCAAGACTTTCTTTTTTTAACATGATGAACCTGATAACTAAATACGGTCAGGTGATCGAATCTAATCTCTCTTCGCTTGTGGGCATAATCCTTCTTCTCTCCCTCTTCATCCTCCCGTTTAATAGCTTTCTTCCCTTTTTTTTCCTATAATCCGTTAATCTCTTTTCATTTCGCGTCATTTTATTATGACCTTCAGAGTTTCAAACTGGAGATGATCTTCCCCTTGATGACCCAAGTTTTATGGAGTTCAGATGTCCTTGCCGAAGTCGAAACGATGTTAATTATGGTCTTTTAGAGATACTTGAAATTGATGGAGCTTTTGATGTTAGTTCCATATTATTATTATTATTATTATTATTATTATTATTATTATTATTATTATTATTATTATTATTATTATTATTATTATTATTTCGGAAGTAGATCATCTATCAAGCATGTTTTATTGAAGATTACAGCTGCCTCAGTGGCATTAATTTCATAGTTGAGATTTTCAATTGCTCTAATTTTCCTTTTCTCAACAGTACTGCCTCTCACCAGTAGCTGTACTATGTTACTTATCAGTAAGTAGGGGAGCAAAATACATAGACAAATTTTAAGATTTTACTGGAAAATTACTAAAACTGAATCAAATACAGGGTACAAAAGAGTCGGCTGCCACGCGTTTCAAGAGGGTGCTGGGTGTTTCCTCTCATCTTCAGGCTAGAAGCAGGATGATATAAGCTGGACTGGCTGTGTTAATACAGGTTGGGGCAGTAGTCAATTCGTACGCTAGTTGTCGATTGGTTCCCGTGAGCGGAGGTACCAAGTATGGGTTGGGGCAGATCTCCCACTGGCTGAGGAGCTCACAGAGAGAGAATCCTTCAGGCAGGCTGGTCCTACACTCATGGTTGTTGAGGTTAGGCATGGTCTGAGTAATGCTGGGCTGGGCTCCCAGTGCTGTGGGATGATTGTCCGAGACGCTCCCTGATCGGGGCTCGGAGTCAGGTAAGCTGTTCTTCTGCTCAGCTACCAGGTCCAACGAGTCCCAAGATGCTTCCTGATTATCTGAGTTGCTCGCTGGGAGAGTCTCAGTCACAGGCAGGTTGTTGGGTCGCTGATCGTATTCATGCTCGTCGATGTTGGCAAGGGGTTGGTTGGTATTCCTACAGCAGGAGGGGAGGAGGAACATTTCTTGTGTGGTATTGAGGTTCGGCTTTTCCTGCTGTATGAGCAGGGTCTCCAGGATCCTTGGTCTTCTGCTGTCCGGGGCATTACCGACAATCTTGGTATTGCCACTGTCTTATCTTTTGATGCTTTTGTTGTGCACCAGGAGCTGGTACATTTTAATAACACCCTGATGAACGTGGCTGGACAAACGTTTAGAAAGTCTCATTGTTGTCATTCCAATGTAATGGCCGGGTCATCCCTTAAGTGGGCATTGGTAGGAATAGACGTCATTAGACTTTTTCAGAAAGTCCTGCTTTGGAGGAACCGCGTTGTTCTTCATATTGAGGGATCTGATCCTTGTTGGTTGACAATTAATTACCAATTTGATTCAAGTTTCTAGTTGTGTGGTCATGACGTTGTTCGTGATAATCTCCCTCATAGCCTTTTTCTCCTAATTATTCCCTTTTTCGAGATAGCTGAAATAAGAAAAAATCAAATTTATACGGTACCGAAGGGGATCCGCGTTTGGGAACAATGTTTGCTTTGCGGCACCTTTACTGGGATTCGGACTCTTTCCACGGTCGTTATGGTGCTCTCTTTGCATTCCTTCCATCCCATCAACATCCTTTACATATGACCTTATCTCCTTCTCATCCATATCCCACTTACGGGCTGCTAGTAATTGGCAAGGGCCTGTGGTCCCCTTCTAGGGAGACCAATCTAAATCCATTCATACATCACTGTTTTCGTCTTCCTGGTACTGCTTGAGCTTTAAAATAAATCTTATATAGTTTGACATATTTAAAAATAGGAAAGGATTGACTAAATCACTTATCACTGCAGACAGACATATTTAGTGGCAACTTTTTAATAACGATCATAAAGATTTCCACTTTAGTCATCAAATGAATATCATGGATACAGTTTTGTATGGCATTTACATCTAAATTTTACGAGAGCGTTTAAAAAAAAATAAGAAAATATATCGATTGGCAAAGCCCTAACCAGCCATTATGAGCAATTGCATCAGAATTCCTTCTCCTTTCAGAAGGATTCCTGAAAACAAGCAAGAATAATCCTATAATTCAGGCACCATTGATTTCTTTGCCCCATAGCCTTTATTCGTTCAAGAAACTAACTGTGATTATTCGACGGAGTATCATATACCCAGGGACTGGTAACACCATGTTAAGGAATGACGGTAGGAAATTCGCATATTGAGAAAATATTGTATCAAAACGTATATGTATATATTCGCTAATGATCACGCACAGTCTTTACACTGCACATTTATACACATTCATACCCATACACGGGCGCTGTAATGTTCGGTTTCATAGCCGTACGTGCATGTAATTATTCATGAATTACGGATAATGAGGAGGCCACTGTCATCTAAGTATAATCATCATTAGGTCAAGATCAAGCAATTATAAACTTGCTCCCTAATGACTTAGAGGCGGGATTAAGTGTCAAACTGTCGTTTCCTCAAATAGGATAGATAATGACTCCTAATCAGAACCGCATTAGAGAGGTTACTTCTTTCCAGAATTTTCTTCCTTCTTATATATCAGTATTTCTTAGGTTTATCGTTCATATAGGTAACTGTTTAATGAAGACAACGACAACGGTGATAATGATTTTAAGAATCTTATTAATTTTGATAATGATAATAATGACGAAGACGATAAAAATTTTGATAATTTTAACAATTTTGATGATCTTAAAAATTTAATCTCCATTCTATAACCATACATAGGTAGAGTCACATTTAATGATCCACTTACACTCACAAACCATTAACATCCTTGTGCAATGAATGTGTTTAGGTCACAGACAATGAAGTGTGTCACAGAAATTTTGAATTGGAATGTACAGTTGGACACATGGATTCGTGGTACACCACGGTCTGAGGAAGTGGCCTGTCACACCCTTACTGCGTGGGGAGTATCTAAACAGGTAAGTGTAGGGAAATATGGCAGAGGTAGTGGGTGGGGCTACACAGAGACTCTCCGCCCAGTAACGGTGATACAGGGTACACTTCCTCAGAGCGAGGTGTGCCAAGAACTCCTGTGTCCAACTGTACATAAATACACACTTTTATCCCCTGTTTCCGGCGTTTTGGGTATGAAACTATTTCCCAGCAAGTCTTTTTGGGGCCAAAGTAGCTAGCCCCACATAATAAGTCCTTAATCCCTATATATACTGGTAGCCATTTTCAGCTAGTAGCCGGAGTAATCTACTGTCCTAGCAAACATAGACCAAATCCTACACCTCTCGGCGATGGAAGCAATACGTATCATCTTGATATATATATTCAATGAATTATATGAAAAAAGGTTTATATTTGAATAAAGTTTGGATAAAGTTTGAACTTTAGAAATTAAGAATTATAATAAAATATGCGAATTAATCAGTTTTGCTGTTATTTCTCAATAAAATCAGTAAATTCCTATTTTGATTTCTATTTTCGCTCTCAGTGCAAATTTTGTTTTGATATTGACAATGCAACTGACATCTCTCTTTTTTTCCTTGCCATTGACAAAGCAACTTATTATCTCTCTCTCTCTCTCTCTCTCTCTCTCTCTCTCTCTCTCTCTCTCTCTCTCTCTCTCTCTCTCTCTCTCTCTCTCTCTCTCCAGTGCTTGGCAGGATATATTACAGAGAATATCAATTAGTACATTTCATTGCATCCATTCTCGCTACTCCAAACATATTCCTAAAGATATTAAAAACTTTCTAGCAATTTTATAAATAACTCGATTACTGGTACTTTTCTTAAAGTATTCGATATCATATTCTCACTAAACCTTGAACTTTATTCCCACAATTTTATTTTTTATCTATTTTTCTTTCATTACATAAATTTCCAAAATAAAGTAGGCCTCTTCCGTTGGCCATTTTTCATGTAAAGCAGCGAAGCGTCCCAACAATTATTCACATAGAATAACCGTTCATCCAGGTCATTTTTCTCGGCCAGTTATCATTTATTCGGGCTATTTTTCAACCAAAATGGTCATCTAGCCGTTCCATATTTCACGTAGAATAGTTTCCCCCCCCCCCCCTACGGTATTATCCTTTCAGGATATCACTTAGTTGGATAGCATCAAATAAAGTAGAGTGATTGCCTTAACATTCCTCTCTCTTTTTTTATTTCTTTCGCTGCATCTTTCATCCGAGTTTGTTTCATAATCGTCGAGCTGGGAAATCTATTGTCCTTTTTTCAGGATGGGACTTTAGGGCTTTTACCAATAAATGGATTTATCAGGAAATTTTAGATTTTTACTAATAAATGGTTGTATTAGGAAATTTTAGACTTTT
>NC_090737.1:118856537-118861537 GCF_036898095.1 Palaemon carinicauda | reverse complement strand
TTATTTATCTTAAATTTCACTTATATATCTTATTTTTTCTTAGTTATTCAACTTTTGTGGTTTATACTTTATTTCTTATTTATTTAAGTTGATATGATTTCTCAGTAAAGGTAGCAGCCTGGCCAATGATAATAATAATAATAATGATAATAATGCTAGTATATTTTTTCTATCATAGAATTTTGCAAAAAAAAAAAAAAAAAAAAAAAAAAAAAAAAAAAAAAAAAAAAAAAAAAAAAAAAAAAAAAAATCATCAGTTCTATGTATTATTTTGCCAACGTAATATAACGTGATACTTGATGAAATATTCATATCTGCTATAGAAGGAAGATTAAAAAAGAAAAGATATGAAAGATGTGAGGAAATAAATGTCCGTGCCTAAAAGACAATGATAAAACGGTAAATACGTAAAAGGGATAACGTAAGACAATGATAAAATATGAAAAAATAATCGAAATTAGATGATAACACTTTTGAAAATTTCTTGTAAGTGGTTGCAAATGGAGACGGGTTGCTAATAAATAGGCATGTGTACATACAATTCTCTAAATTCATGTAAATTTATACTGCGTATATTTATCTACCATAAGTTTTGAATTTACCGTAAAGAGGGTGATGTTAGAAACCTAGTTTATAAAAAGATTTTTTGGGATGAGATTGTTAGCCTCACTGAAAAGGCATACAATCTGACCATAAAATTTCCACATTAATCCATTTATTAGTAAAAATCTAAAATATCCTCAAATTTATTTATAGATAAAAGCCTAAAACTTCCTTATAAATCCACTTATTAGTAAAATTCTAAAATTTCTACATAAATCATTTATTAGTAAAAATAAAAAAATTTCTCAAATCCATCTATAGGTAAAAGTTTAAAACTTCTTTATAAATCCACTTATTAGTAAAGGTGTACAATTTCCACATAAATCCAATTATTGGCAAAAGCCCAAAAGGCCCATTCTGAAAACAGACAAAATAGATTTCCCATTTTGGTGCAACCCGGGAACGTAAGTGTTGGGCTACTCTAAGATCTGCACTCTTTGGCGTAGACGTAACACCCTTTCGTTATCTTATCGGCGACTTTGGCATACAGTTTTAAACATTTGCATTAAAAAAAAAAACGAGTCTTAACGTTTTAAAAACGGATATATTGATGTAAATGAGTGATATTACGGTAACCAACTCGTAAGAGATAATAACTAAGTAAGGTAAAATTACGGTCGCCTGTATTGTACTGAAATACGGCCTAGAACAGTATATTTTTACGGAGAATTTCAGATTGAAATTAGTTTTTATTTTCTTTTTAACAGTGTACCTTAATAGGTGGATCTAGTAATCTGGTTTGGCAATACATTTACATCGGGTTAAAAAGAGGAGGTAAACTACAGTTAAACTCAAGATATTATTTTGCATAAGGAAGGCCAAGTCTGTAAGAGTCGAGCTTACCTTATTGGGCTACACTGTTAAAAAAACCGTAATTTTAATCGGAAATTCTCCGTAAAAATATACTGTTCTAAGCCGTATTTCAGTAAATTACACACGGCCATATTTTTAACCCTACTTTGTTATTATCCTTTACGGGTTGGTGACCGTAATATCACTCCTTGACGTCAATACATCAGTTTTCAAAACGGTTTTTGTCTGGCAACGTTTATTCCAGGTTTCTACGTTTTTTTTTTTTTTTTTTTTTTTTTTTGCGGCAAATTTTGAAGTGGGGGTGAATCTCCTTCTTTAGATAATAGAACAAAGAATTAGAAATCAAAACCAAAGGAAAAATCCACCACTGTCAATATTCCATAAAGCCAAAACAAGAGAAGCACGAAACTGAACCAACAGAAAATCATGTTAGGAATAAAATAAAATTGGACAAGGGCTATAATCCTCTAGGGTGACCTTTCCTGGAGGCTGGTATAATCCTATGGCATTCCCAAAGGAGGGCTGGGATGACCGGTGTAAAAGGATCCGTAGGACCCACCGAAGTTTATGTCCACTTGACACAACCTGTTCTCTATCTCCTTTATGTTTCTTTCATAAGATTCTCCTCTTCCCTTGGCAGGAGAGTCTTTATGTCGGGAACCTTCTGCGTCAAAACTGGCGGTTTGTCTACTTCGCAGTTGTTTATTTTGTTGTGTAACTTGGATTCAGAAAACTAATGAAAATTTCGATATATTTATTTATTTATTTATTCATTTATTAAGCTATACACATACACACACACACACACACATATATATATATAGTATATATATGTGATTAGTGTATATATATATATATATATATATATACATATATATACATGTATATATATATTTATATATATATATAAATATATATATATATATATATATATATATATATATATACAGTATACGTATATATATATATATATGTATATATACAGTATATATACATGTATATATATATATATATATATATATATATATATACATACTTACATAGATACACACACATTTATATGCATATATATATATATATATATATATATATATATATATATGTATATATATATATATATATGTATATATATATATATATATATATATATATATATATATATACATGCAGTTTCCCTTACTAAAGATGTTATAAGCGAAAAAAGGCAGCAATTTCTGTCACGGTCATCCAATACCTACTGAATCATGGCTGACCTGCTACACAAATGCTAACCACTCGGCTAGATACTTCAGGTGTCTAAACAAAAGCCTCACAATAAATGTACATAGAACTCTCACCTCTTCTATGAAATGTGGCAGACATCGATATGTCTTAATGGAGACCAGACATATCAGAAACGACTAAAAGATTAGGGGACAAAATGGTTCTTGACTTTCGAAGTGATAAATTGGGCTCTTAAAAGATTGAGAATTGCAAGTGTTATGGAAAAGAGTGACAGGGAAATAAATCTTGGAAAGAATTCAGTGCTTTGGGAGGATTTGCTAAGGAACAATTGCAGAATAAAGAGGTTTGAATAATATTGGATTTGAGCAGAGGGTAGGATTAGCTAGTCTTTAGCCTTGAAGGAGCATTGGTGGAAATGGTTTTGCTATGAAGGATGCAGGAATCCCACTATGAGATTTAGAAAAAAAAGGTAAAAGGAGGTGGGTGGAGTGTGGGAGTCGTTTTGAAGTACCATGAGGTCTAGAGAAAAGGTAAATAGTGGAAGGTCACTGATAAGACAAAAATTCTTTCGTTCAATCCTTCAAAGAATGTAGTAGTTGGCCACAGCACCAGCCACCCGTTGAGATACCACCGCTAGAGAGTTATGGGGCTCTATGACTGGCCAGACAGTACTTCACTGGATTCTTCTCTCTGGTTAAGATTCACTTTCCCTTTGTCTACACATACACCGAATAGTTTGGCATATTCTTTAGAGATTCTCCTCTGTCCTCATACACCTGTCAACACTGAGATTACCAAACAATTCTTCTTCACCCAAGGGGTTAACTACTGCACTGTAATTGTTCAGTGGCCACTTTCCTATTGGTAAGGGTAGAAGAGACTCTTTATCTATGGTAAGCAGCTCTTCTAGGAGATGGACACTCCAAAATCAAACCCTTGTTCTCTAGTCTTGGGTAGTGCCATAGCCTCTGTACTATGTTCTTCCACTGTCTTGGGTTAGAGTTCTCTAGCTTGAGGGTACACTCGGACACACTATGCTATCTAATTTCTCTTTTTGTTTTGTTAAAGTTTTTCTAGTTTGTATAGGAAATATTTATTTTAATGTTGTTACTGTTTTGAAAATATATTCTATGTCTGCCTGTTTCCTGACCTTACTGGGCTATTTCCCCTGTTGGAGTACTTGGGCTTATAGCATCTTTCTTTTCTAATTAGGATTGTAGCTTACCAAGTGATAATAATAATGACAATAATCGATGGAAAATGGACGAACGAGAAGACAAATATGGTACGACACATCACGGTTACGACTTTTAGAATATTTAATAATCTAGAAAAAATTGCCATCAATTCAGAATTCAAGTTTAGGTTTACAAAGCTTAACGATTCTCTTACGACGCAGGTACAGCAGAATCCATCGACGCAAGAAGATCCCTTCCCTCCTCTCAGAGCAACGCTTCAGCATTGGGAGTAGTCATCTGGGGGAAATTCACGAGGCAATCTCTCATCAGATAACCGATCCATTGCGTGTTACAGAGACTTACGCCACAGAGAAATTAATCTCTGTCATGGAAGGATATTTGTCATCTGCTGGACTCGGAAATACTACGGCCGAATCTCCGTCAGCCGAAGATTAGCTTTAGGTTGCCAGAGAGAGAGCGAGGGAGCTAAGTAATTGATAATGGAGCCAGATGTACTGACAGCAAAGCTTCATGTAGAGAGTATTGTGGATATTCTCTCTCTCTCTCTCTCTCTCTCTCTCTCTCTCTCTCTCTCTCTCTCTCTCTCTCTCTCTCTCTCTCTCTCTCTCTAGATTGGGGTCAGAGGATATTAGGCACACAAGTGTAAGCTTTGTTACTATCTGTACAAATTTATACATATTTTGAAGCAGTTTAGATTTTTTTTTAAGGAAAGAGTTATTTAAAAAAAAATCCTATATATTACCTGTTATGCAATATGAAACAAAGTAACTAATTCTAAAATAATGAATCTGTTTCTGTATCAAGGCCACAGATTCTAAAAAGAACACCAATAAAAATAATTATATACTGTACATACTCATACACACAGGGAGACAAAACACTTAGATCCAGATACTCAAATGTTATGGAATGATATAAATAAAAATCACTTGTTTTACAGATAACTATTAGTCTTTTTCACGAGTATTGAAAATAACGTAAACCAACACATTTTGACTGCAAGATTTAGAAAGTCACTGATGAGCAAAAGAGCCAAGGGTCAGGTCCTTGGTTCGTCAAATTCTCCTTGAGACAGGACCCAAGTTAGTACCAGGAAGGACCAGGTAATAGTTACGATGAATCAACATGAATCATAAAGTTGTGTTATACTTAGGAAATGTG
>NC_090737.1:118829037-118851537 GCF_036898095.1 Palaemon carinicauda | reverse complement strand
ATGTTATCAATACTGTTTATTTGTTACTGCAAGTTGGGACACGGTCTGCCTTAGTTCAATATTTTTCGAGTATATTACTACAATTAGGTTTTTCTCACTATACACATACACTCATTCTGTATCCTGGTACTTTTAAGAGACATTTACTTTTCTTAGTGCAAAACAATTAGAATTTTCTAATCCTACTGAAATTTGAGTGAAAAATAAATCTTTTATTATTTAAATGTGTAATTTAAAACTTTCTTGAATATATATGATTTTTTCCCATCAATATATTAATTTCGTAATAAAATATTTGAATAATTCTACATTAATAAAGGGCTTTAATGTTTATAGTTTAAGCAAAAGACTATGTGGAAATAATGTCGTATTTACGTACTGTGTCATGTGTTATGCCTTGGAGATATACTATGCAAAAATTGTATACTTGTAATTGAATTTTTTATACAGTATCTTAAATATACTTAAGTATAACACACGGAAGATAGATAGTGGTTTAATGTGAGGTAAGATAGTTACGGGTGAGGATAAATAAGTAACAGTTAAAAAAACTATTGATTGAATCAAATGGTAGAATAATAGCATATCTATAGTCTCATTTAATGAAAATGACATAGGAAGCTGAATAAAAATATGAAAATATGAAACTAAAGAAATGAATGAATATTTCAAAGTAAGCAAATATAAAAGGCATGCATACACAATATATAATAAACAGAAAAAAAAAACGAAATAAGACGGTATTTTTCCAGGGATGAAAACTGGCTTCGCGAATTTTTAAGACTTATTGTCTAGAGAGTCTCAGCTTTACAACTGACGAGGTAGACCAGGGAGAGGAGGCTGCTGGGTGTAAAAGGGGGATGAAGGAATATTTTAAGAATAATCTTTCATTAAAACTTTGAAAAGGGAGATAAGAAAGTATCATTGAATCATAATCTTCCTGCAGCAGTTGAAACTAACGTCAAGTTTTAACAAAGGAATGATCCTCGTGGACTCTTAATAAATCGTTAAGAATAATCACCATTCTTAACTCCCCCCACGACTTTCTCAACAATACACGACTTTCTCCCCCCCCTTCGGCTTTCTCATTCTCCCCACAGCTATCTCACCCTCCTTTAGGCTTTCTCATCCTCCCCACAGCTGTCCCACTCTTTCACAGCACTCTATCCCTCCTTTCGGCTTTTTCATCCTCCCCACAACTGTCTCACTCCTTCACAACATTCTCACCCTCCTTTCGGCTTTCTCATCTTCCCCAGAGCTGTCCCACTCCATCACAACATTCTCACCTCTTTCCGTCTTTCTCATCCTCCCAGAGCTGTCTCAATCCTTTACAACATTCTCACCCTCCTTTAGGATTTCTCATCCTTCCCACAACTGTCTCAGTCCTTCACAAATTCTCACCCTCCTTTCAGCTTTCTCATCCTCCCCACAGCTGTCTCAGTCCTTCACAAGATTCTCACTCTCCTTTAAGATTTCTCATCCTCCCCACCGCTGTCTCACTCCTTCACAACATTCTCACCCTCCTTTTGGCTTTCTCATCCTTCCCATAGCTATCTCACTCCCTCACAACTGTCTCATCCTCTTTTCGGCCTTCTCATCCTCCCCACAGTTGTCTCACTCCTTCACAACATTCTATCCCTCCTTTCGGCTTTCTCATCCTCCCCACAGCTGTCTCACTCCATCCCAACATTCTCACCCTCCTTTCGGATTTTTCATCCCTCCCACAACTGTCTCAGTCCTTCACAAGATTCTCACCCTCCTTTCAGCTTTCTCATCCTCCCCACAGCTGTCTCAGTCCTTCATAAGATTCTGACTCTCCTCTAAGATTTCTCATCCTCCCCACCGCTGTCTCACTCCTTCACAACATTCTCACTCTCCTTTTGGCTTTCTCATCCTTCCCATAGCTATCTCACTCGTTCACAACATTCTCACCCTCCTTTCGACTTTTTCATGCTCCCCACAGCTGTCTCACTCCTTCACAACATTCTTACCCTCCTTTCCGCTTTCTCAACCTCCCCACAACTGTCTGTCCTTCACAACATTTTCACCCTCCTTTCGGCTTTTGCATTTTCCCCACAGCTGTCTCACTCCTTCACAACATTTTCACCCTCCTTTCGGCTTTTGCATCTTCCCCACAGCTGTCTCACTCCTTCACAACATTCTCACCCTCCTTTTGGCTTCCTCATCCTTCCCACAGCAGTCTCACTCCTTCACAACATTCTCACTCCTTCACAACATTCTCACCCTCCTTTCGGCTTTCTCATCCTCCCCATAGCTGTCTTACTCCTTCAGAACATTCTCACCCTCCTTTTGGCTTTCCTCATCCTTCCCACAGCTGTCTCCCTCCTTCATAACATTGTCACCCTCCTTTCGGCTTCCTCATCCTTTCCACAGCTGTCTCACTCCTTCACAACATTCTCACTCCTTCACAACATTCTCACCCTCCTTTCGGCTTTCTCATCCTCCCCATAGCTGTCTTACTCCTTCAGAACATTCTCACCCTCCTTTTGGCTTTCTCATCCTTCCCACAGCGGTCTCCCTCCTTCATAACATTCTCACCCTCCTTTCGGCTTCCTCATCCTTTCCACAGCTGTCTCCCTCCTTCATAACATTGTCACCCTCCTTTCGGCTTCCTCATCCTTTCCACAGCTGTCTCACTCCTTCACAACATTCTCACTCCTTCACAACATTCTCACCCTCCTTTCGGCTTTCTCATCCTCCCCATAGCTGTCTTACTCCTTCAGAACATTCTCACCCTCCTTTTGGCTTTCTCATCCTTCCCACAGCGGTCTCCCTCCTTCATAACATTCTCACCCTCCTTTCGGCTTCCTCATCCTTTCCACAGCTGTCTCCCTCCTTCATAACATTGTTACCCTCCTTTCGGCTTCCTCATCCTTTCCACAGCTGTCTCACTCCTTCACAACATTCTCACTCCTTCACAACATTCTCACCCTCCTTTCGGCTTTCTCATCCTCCCCATAGCTGTCTTACTCCTTCAGAACATTCTCACCCTCCTTTTGGCTTTCTCATCCTTCCCACAGCTGTCTCCCTCCTTCATAACATTCTCACCCTCCTTTCGGCTTCCTCATCCTTTCCACAGCTGTCTCACTCCTTCACAACATTCTCACTCCTTCACAACATTCTCACCCTCCTTTCGGCTTTTGCATCCTTCCCACAGCTGTCTCACTCCTTCACAACATTCTTACTATCTCATGGCTTCCTCATCTTCCCTCACAACTTTCTCATCCGGTCACGCTCTTGCTTTCTCACAGCTTTCTCACCCTCCTTTCTGCTTTCTCCCCCCCCATGCCTGTCTCACTCCTTCACAACATTCTCAATACCTCACGGCTTTCTCACTCTCCTCACAACTTTCTCACCCCCTCACGACTTTCTCACTCCCTCACAACTTTCTCACCTGCTCACGTCTTTCTCACTCCCTTAAAACTATCTCTCCACTCAACTTTCTTATCTCCTCACTGCTTTCTTATCTTTCCTCACAACCTTCTCACCAGCTCATGGTTTTCTTACCCTCTTCACAGATATATCACTCTCTTCATGGATTTCTCATCCACTTACGGGTTTCTCCCCCTCCACTAGCGTTCTCACATACCCTTTCCCTAACAGCTGTCTCTTTTTATTCCACCAAAAGCAAGAAGTTGAATAAAAGTGACATAGAGATGGAATGGACATCAAGTTAAAAGAGGTGAAACTAATCAGAGAGTATCTAGGATTTGTTTAAACACTCGAAACTTATAAAGCAAAAACCCTAAAGGAATGAGGAATTGAATAGAGAGAGAGAGAGAGAGAGAGAGAGAGAGAGAGAGAGAGGAGAGAGAGAGAGAGAGAATTATCTTTTTTTTGTGGGATGTTGAGAGGCTAATTTGTCTTGACTTAGTGGGTATATAAAGTAAGATAAGACCAATATCACGGAAGATATTAGAAGCTCTGACGAGAATAACAAAGAAAAAAAAATGCGAACAAAGGTAATCTCTCTCTCTCTCTCTCTCTCTCTCTCTCTCTCTCTCGCCATCCTTTAAAGACTTACATGAACATTGATTGCAAGGAATTAATGTGGTTTCCTGTATTGTGATAAATATTTCGGATTCATTTTTCCAACATTTCACATTGATTTTTAGGTCTTGTGTTCCTTGGCGGTATTCATGTATCATGTATCCTGTATTATGTATAATGTATCATATATCTACTTCAATCTTTGGCGGTATTTATTTATCATGTATCATGTATAATGTATCATGTATCTACTTAAATTCTTGGTGGTATTTTTGTATCATGTATAATATATCATGTATCTAGTTCAATTCTTGGCGGTATTTATATATCATGCACTATGTATCATGTATAATGTATCATGTATCTACTTCAATTATTGGCGGGATTTTTGTATTATGTATCATGTATAATGTATCACGTTTGTACTTCAATTCTTTGAGGTATCTATGTTTCATGTATTATGTATCATATATGATATTTTATGTATCTACTTCAATTCTTGGCGGTATTTATGTATCATGTATCATGTATCATGTATCTACTTCAATTCTTCATTAACTGTAAACTTGAGGTTTAATAGGGATAACCTTTGTAACCTGATGATGGAGGGTTGAAGAATCTCCCTACCTTTCAACTATAAAGAGAGAGAGAGAGAGAGAGAGAGAGAGAGAGAGAGAGAGAGAGAACAACGTGCATAAGATCAAATATATAAAAAAGCATTGTTAGGTGAAAATGTTAGATAAATGCAGAGCCAAACCGTGTTCAGCCTACATCCAAAGCGAATATGGGAGAGTTGATATCTGTATATCTTTTGTTAAGCAGACTGATATGAAAAAGGGAACGAAAGAGAGAGAGAGAGAGAGAGAGAGAGAGAGAGAGAGAGAGAGAGACTTTCATCAACTATATCTTCTAAGGCTGTTATGATGAAAGATTCATTTGTCTCGGCTTAGTTGTGCTATAAAAAAGATAAGAACAGAATTACGGAAGGTCCGAACGTAATCATTACAGTACTAACATCCTCGCTTTTTTTATCATTCCATATCCCTTCCTTTCCTTCTATTCTATAAATTATCAGGGGCTTTTATTTCTTCCACTGTCTTGGGTTAGAGTTCTCTTACTTGAGGGTACACTCGGGCACACTTCCATTTAGTTTCTCTTCCTCTTTTATTGTTAAAGTTTTTAGTTATTTATAGGAAATATTTATTTTAATATTGTTAATATACTTAAAATATTTTATTTTTCCATATTTCCTTTCCTCACTGGACTATTTTCCCTGTTGGGACCCCTGGGCTTATAGCATCCTGCTTTTCCAACTAGGGTTGTAGCTTAGCATTTAATAATATAATAATGATGAAGATAATAATAATAATAATAATAATAATATTAAAGAATATTTGATTTATTTCCTGTTTTTCATTTAATATTCGTATTTCATTAAACTAGGAATCCAAACAGCTAATTTCAAAACAATTACCGTATTCTCCATCTAGACTCTTTATGAGAAATTACCGTATTCTCCATCTAGACTCTTTATGAGAAATGTCCAAACAGCTAATTTCAAAACAATTACCGTATTCTCCATCTAGACTCTTTATGAGAAATGTCCAAACAGCTAATTTCAAAACAATGACCGTATTCTCCATCTAGACTCTTTATGAGAAATGTCCAAACAGCTAATTTCAAAACAATGACCGTATTCTCCATCTAGACTCTTTATGAGAAATGTCCAAACAGCTAATTTCAAAACAATGACCGTATTCTCCCTCTAGACTCTTTATGAGAAATGTCCCCCTATTCCTGTGTGATGTGGATTAATCAATCACAAACGATTAACACAGATGACGGGAGATGTTCAAAGCCATTGATGCGTAATGTATTGCAATTAAGCTAATCTCTCTCTCTCTCTCTCTCTCTCTCTCTCTCTCTCTCTCTCAGTATTGCATTAAATCTATGGTCTCTCTCTTTTCCTCTTAATATTACAATTAATTTATGCTCTCTCTCTCACTCTCTCTCTTTTCCTCTCATTATTGCAATAAATCTATGCCCCCCCCCTCTCTCTCTCTCTCTCCCTCTCTCTCTCTCTCCTCTCTCTCTCTCTCTCTCAGTAGATTGTCGTTTGCTCTCATCAGCCCTAGACCTACAAGCCCCATCTTCCATTTCTCCTTCAACTTTCCTCTAATGTCAGGTCAACTTCATCAAAAAATCTCGAGGATGAGAGTTGATGTACAGCTGGCTTCATTAATTCCAGTACACCGGGCGTCTCCTTAGCTTCCCATGAAGCATACCGAAATTACTGAAGCCAACCGTACCACGGATTAGGTTTAGGAATCCTCTTCAAATCCTGCTTCAGTCATCCATTATGGATGAAAGCTTCCTGGGATTGCAACAGCTAAAAAGAGTTATTAGTCCAAATTACTTCTATACTAAATTTGCATCCTTCAAATTATTCTTATCGACAAGGAAATCGTTATCTGAACAAGTAAATGGTATCTATTTGTTTTTATTTAATGATGAAGGAAATATAACGTTTTTAATTTGTATCTATAATTTTTTTTTGAGGGCTGGAAAGTATAAAAAAAAAAAAAGAGTTGTAAAAGCAAAATAATTAACTACATTTTCAGTCAAATTTTCTTTAATACTAGTGTACGCAACCCGTCAAAATGGAGGCTAAATCTTTAGATGGCTATGCACACACGCACACACAGATCTAATCCTTCCGCCCATCCTCCCTTTTTCCTCTCTACAACCCACTGGTTTGGGAATTTGTTAGAGAATGTGGTTTCAGAGTGTACCTCTCCTAGTACCCCACTACTACACGGGGTGTGACTACTTCTCTTCCCCCCTACCCGAAGAACGGAAAGAGACTGTTCAGCGTGACAGGAAACATTTGTATTTATGTATATAGCGAGAAAGTTTAACTTCCATCGTATTTACTGACTTTACCAAACAGCCAGAGCTTTATAAATGATATGGTAGATAAAGGAGGGATACTAGAAGGAGGGATTGTAGGAGGGGGTAGGATGGGTGTCATGTACAGGGACTCTAGAGAACCTTTCGTCATTAAATCTTTGAAACAGAGATACGAAAGTATTATTATTATTATTATTTGATTATTATTATTATTATTATTATTATTATTATTATTATTATTATTATTATTATTATTATTATTGTTAAAAGCCTAGCTATAACCCCAGTTGGAAAAGCAAGATGCTATATGCTCAAGGGCACCAACAGGGAAAAATAGCCCTGTAAGGAAAGGATATAAGGAAATAAATAAGATACAAGAGAAGTAATGACTAATCAAAATAAAATATTTCAAGAACAGTAACAACATTAAATTAGATCATTTATATACAAACTATAAAAACTTTAAAATAAAACAAGACATAGAGAAATAAAAGAGAACAACGGGCCCAAGTGTACCTTCAGGCAAGAGAAACTCTAATCCAAGACAGTGGAAGACCGTGGTACAGAGGCTATTGCACCATCCAAGACTAGAGAACAATGGTTTGATTTTGAAGTATCCTTCTCCTAGAAGAGCTGCCTACCATAGCTAAAGAGTCTCTTCTACCCTTACCAAGAAGAAAGTAGTAGTAGTTACCAAACTCTAACCTTTCGGAAGAGATTGATACCAAGGAGGAAGTTTAACAATGATCTAATTTTATAAAAGTCTTGATAAAACTTTAAGAACTTTTACTCAGCTGTTACTCATCTTAGTAAAATAAAAAATAATACATAGCAGAGAGAGAGAGAGAGAGAGAGAGAGAGAGAGAGGAGAGAGAGAGAGAGGAGAGAGAGAGAGAGAGAGAGAGAAAGAGAGATCAAATATAAAAAAAAGACATCGTTATGTAAAAAAGGTTAGATATATGCAGAGCCAGAACACTGTTCAGTCTACATCTGAAGCGAATATGGGAGAGTTGATATCTGCATATCCTTTTTAAAGCAAAAAAATATAAAATATGGAAGGAGAGAGAGAGAGAGAGAGAGAGAGAGAGAGAGGAGAGAGAGGAGAGAGAGAGAGAGAGAGAGAGAGAGAGAGAGAGAGTTCCTGCATCTATTTAGCAAGAATGATCCATCATATGCTGTTTAACTAGTAAAGCAAACTTAATTTAAAAAAGAAGGAAAGGGGGGAGAGAGAGAGAGAGAGAGAGAGAGAGAGAGAGGAGAGAGAGAGAGGAGAGAGAGAGAGAGAGAGAGAGAGAGAGAGAGGTTTCTGCAATTATTTAGGAAAAATGACCCATCTACGTGCTATTTTATCTTATAAAGCAAAGTCAAATAAAGAGGAGAGAGAGAGAGAGAGAGAGAGAGAGAGAGAGAGAGAGAGAGAGGAGAGAGAGAGAGGAGAGAGAGAGAGAGAGGAGAGAGAGTGTTAGCTCCTGCCATCATTTAGCAACGATGATCCATGAAATTAGCATCTTATCTTAACTTGATATTCACGAAGGATAAGATAAAGAAAACTTGAAAGGAAAAGGGAAAAGGGAAAAGGTGGAAGATAAGGTTATTTTTCCCCCATCGTCAGGACAGAAGATAAACACAAAGTTTGACTTCTTCCCTTTAGTAAAAGGAATCGTCAGAGAAAGGGAGAACGTCATTATTATCCAAAACTCCTCTGATTCAGTCATTATTTTTAATGAGAAATGTACACTTGTAGAATGCCTTCTTTTGTTATTATTGTGATGATGATGATGATTATTATTATTATTATTACCGCTATTATTATTATTATTATCTTTATTGGTCGTGTTATTGTTATTGATTATTGTTATTGTTGTTATTATTGTTATTAATTATTACCATAACTTATCATTATTATTATTATTATTGTTATTATTATTATTATTATTATTAATATTATTATTATTACCTTCCGCGCTATAATCCCTATTGGCAAGGAGGAATGTTAAAGCCCAATATGGAAAAAAGTATTGACATAATCAGCCTATATAATATGTAAAAAGAGAGAATAACAAACCAGAATCCAAACAATTCGACGAAAATTTAAAGCTCAATTATTATCTATAAGTTCAAAATCCTCTAGTTGTTTCATCTAGAAGTCCTGAAGTAATCTTCTTCGTGTCTGATTTGAATGGCGATGCTGCTTATATTGCGTCATTCGCACCCTCTCCAAGATGGTCTCTATCACCAGCTGTGACGTCATTGTCTCTTGGCGGCGCTCGTGTCTCGGCTTAGGTTGCACATCTCCTTGCCTTCAACTCCAACTGTGACGTTTAATTAGATAAACCGGAGCCCTTTTAGAGCGCAGATGATGAAGGAAAGAGAGAGACGAGGTCCTTTGAAGTAAGTTCAAGTAACAAATCTCGTTACTTCTTCCGTCTCGTAGAGAGAGAGAGAGAGAGAGAGAGAGAGAGAGAGAGAGAGAGAGAGGAGAGAGAGAGAGAGAGAGATTGAAAATTAATTTTTATAATGAATATTGAGAGAGATTAATAATTACTTTTTACAATGAATATTGAGAGAGAGAGAGAGAGAGAGAGAGAGAGGAGAGAGGAGAGAGAGGAGAGGAGAGAGAGAGAGGAGAGAGAGAGAGAGAGAGAGAGAGAGAGATAAAATTACTTATTTTCTATAATGAATATTGGAGGAGAGAGAGAGATTGAAAATTAATATTTTGACAATGAATATTAAGAGAGAGAGAGAGAGAGAGAGAGAGAGAGAGAGAGAGAGAGAGAGAGAGAAGAGAGAGGAGAGAGAGAGAGAGAGAGAGAGAATACTTATTTTTTGACAATGAATATTAGAATGAATTTTAAAAATACTATATAAAATGCATAAGTAACAAAATGGAAATGAGGAGGGCCGTTTGTACCTTACCTTATTCTAGCTCAGACATGGTGGATAAAGGAAAACCAATAAAAAAGAAGAGTTTAACGGTGTAGACTTGAGCTCCGTTGTTCAGGTCTATAATTAAACTGATTCTTTTATGCGCCAAACCCTTTGTAAACAGATCATCCGTTGGATCCAGGGGCTTTAGGGAGTACATTCGAGGAGTAGGAGGTGGGGCGGGGGTGAGGCTTGGAGTGGGGGGTGAGATTGGGGGGGGGGGGGGGAGGCGTTGTCTCTTATATAAGAAGCAGGTACTACAACACAATCCAGGGCAACTCTTGAGAATAGGTTTTCTTTTTTCATTCATAAAAGAATTAAGACAAATTCTATGATTGTAATGGTAATGTAATAACGATATTATTACTACTGCTATTACTACTACTACTACTACTACTACTACTACTGCTACTGCTACTGTTGGTGCTGCTGCTGCTTCTACTGTGCTGCTACAACAACTACTATTACTACTACTACTACTACTACTACTGGTACTTCTACTTCTACTGCTGTTGTTGCTGTTGCTACTACTACTACTACTACTTCTACTATCACTTCTAGAAAGATATTTGATAATAATAATGAAAGCCTAAAAGCGGGGTTGTCCAAGGCTATATACAGGAAAGTATTAGTTTTAAGGGTTTTTCTATAAGAAAAATGAATACAGCAATTGGATTTTCAAGAGACCCTCTATAAGAATATTTCTTATGCGTACATATGTTTAAAGATGCGTATATCATTAGATGAGTGTAGGGTTTTTGTGTGAGTGTGAACTAGGTATCGGTATCTGAGTGTATGCGAATTGGGATAGGGTTTGCGTAGCGACATGTTCAGCAAAGCTGTACTAGTCAGGGCCACCCATACTAGGTTGGTTTGCTACGAGCGATCAGTCTAAAGTCTTCCATCATCACCAATCCGCACTGGATAGGGTGGTGATGAAAACTGGACAGACTCCAGAAATGAGTTGAAACGTTAAGGTCTTTGTCGTGCAGTGGAATAGAAACGGCCACATTTATTGTTGTTGTTGAGTTTCAACTTGCAGGAGAATGATAGCATGTAAATATTACACAGAAAGACAACAAAAACTTATACAAAGCAACTTTGGTGAGTGTATGAGTAAGGAAATATTGGCAAGCGAAGGAATTTTAAGAAAATGTAGAATGCGAAGGAATTTTAAGAAAATGTAGAATATTCACGAAAATTTATGAATCTCGCATTGACTGAGATCAGCAAATGAAAGAAATACACGAGACTAAAAGAAATACGATACACGAACACTTAGGAATCCTGATATATGAAGTAGGTCAAATGAAAAATGAGCAGCAAAAGCAAATGAGAATTGTCTCTCGAGGGAAATTTCTTCCAGAGGAAGTGGGATTTCCTTCTTCCTCTGCATCGTGACTTAATTTCCAACGTGGAATAGGAAGAAGAGGAGAGGGACTGCGACGGGAAGGTAAAGGAGGGGTTTTCAAGACCCTTCCGTCATTAAAACTTTGAAAAGAGAGATGGGAGCGAGTCGCTGAATCCTAAACCATCGCGAAGCTGATGGAACTACCGCTGAGGTTTAGAAAATAAATCCTCCTAACCAATGATAAAACTTCCCAAAATTTGCTGCAAATTCCCATTTTCGTCACTTAAGTCAAAGCGGTAGGGGAAATTATAAAACAGAGCGAGGACAATTAAAATATGTGGAGTGCAGCAAACAGCCAGGTTCACCATCTTTTCTTTCAGTCACTTTCGATTGACAGTAGGTGTTTGATTTTCCAGTCCTGTGCTAAGCAAATTGACACAAGGGATTTCGATATCTTCCATAGGTCCCCCCCCCCCGACTTGATGCTGTGCTTAGACACTTCAAAAGAGGGGGAGGGACCATCGTGCGGCACCACATGACCTCAGGCCTGTGTGTGTGTGTGTTTCTGTGTGAGAGATGAACTGCTAAAGATGAAATAGATATCTTGATAGGTGTGTATACTTAGTTTTGTCTTTTAACATCAAAGGTTAATGAACTTGAGCAGATTTCATTCTAGTAAGGGTTCTTTGCGGCCTGTTCTGCTTCTCAATATCAATGGATAACAGCTTTGTCCAGCAGGTTTTTTTATAACGAACATCAATTGAATGTGCAATCCCTGGTGCAATGCATGTATTGGGTCATATTTTCAATGTCTTTATTGAATATTTCGACAGTTTCTTTATGAGGTTTCCCAGCATTGACTGTTCTCACTTGATAGATCTGCTCATCATCATCGTTCTAATAGTTGAAAAGGTTATTTTTTAGCCAGTGGACATGTAAGGTACCTCATGAATGATGTTGAAGAGCCAGATGTTGATGTTCCGGAATCTTTCATTTCAGCGCATTCTCTTTCTGTCCACATTTCCTGACGGTTTGGTGGCCAGTCGCTAATGTATTCGTGTGGCTGTTTCGAAAATGTTAGATTTGGTTTTTGATAGCTGCATTTGCATTTCAATTACAATGACAGACTGCTAAAACTGTACGGATTGTGTAACCCTTTACAGCAATGAAGTATGTTCGTGTCATACTAGTAGGAGTCCTTTTCACCATCAGAATGATCTCGCATATATTGTATTGCTTCCAGTTGATGTACTCCTGACCTTGACAAGTAGCTTCTGCAGTAGATTGAAGATTTTCCTTTATTTTTAGAGAATATTAATAAACAAACGCAATTATAAAACAAGTATTACAAACTTACATGTAGGGTACAATAAATTGCTTATCATACATAATGTGAACATACTTCAATACTCAGACCACTAGATAAAGATGTGCTTAGTGAATCTGACAAAAAAAGAAGAAAAAAAAAAAAAAACCCACAGGGCAAATCCCCTAAAAAATGTGTGAGAAGAGATTGTGAAGCTATATTATTTGATAGCTTTCGTTATGCATATTGAATATAAAACAGGGAAATAGATGATAATTTGATAACAGGTGCCGGAGGACTTAGACTCCAAATGCAAAGGCATCCTAAAAAAAAAAAAAAAAAAAAAAAAAAAAAAAAAAAAAAAAAAAAAAAAAAAAAAAAAAAAAAAAAAGTGAAAGGGTATGACCTACTATTCTTATGCCGCCTACCAAGACGCCATCTTTCATCCTTCTTCTTCCCAGTATTCCTTGTCCTATAAATGTTCTCAATCTTTGTGGCTATTTAACCTGAGTTTCAGTACCCAAGAGTTGGTGACAATTGATATGGATCGGTTTTTTGTTACGTTGTGTCCACTCAACTACAGCCTGTTCTGTAATTATGAATATGGTTAGTTTTATCTGAACATCAAACTAAGACTTAATACGATAACAATTTAGAAAATACCATAGATATATGTAAAGAAATAATTTTTCATAAAATTCAGAGAGATTAAAGTACATAAAAAGATGATCGTGTTTTTATGCTCCTAAAGTTATTGTTATCCAAATTCGCTTGAAACAAGGATCAAGATCACAATTCACATTTGTAATCACACAAATTTCTGACGTCTTTTTAATCTCAATCCTTTGATAAACCTCCTTACATATTCATGGTCGTATATTTATGATATTAACATAATAATTTTAGTGTTGTGCTGCTATTAAAGAATATTTTCTTTTTATTGAAGGAAACTTACGGTTTTTTTTTACGTAAGTAACACTAAGAGGAAATATATCAAGGATCATCACCTCGTCCCATTTAAGTGCTGTCTTTGTATTCCCTCTATCACAAATTCTGAGGATGTTTCCTGTTGTCAAGTAAATTATTCTTTTTATCACTAATTTTTTCATTATAATTCGTCTTTACATAAAAATGATGTTATAGATTGAAAGAAAAATGAGAAAACCGTATTTCCCTGGATGAAATCCATGTATTTTGCAAATCAATTAATATAATGGTAACTATACTTGTATTCTTCAGTTGTTTCCCTATAGTTTTCTATACATCAGAGAAGGGACTTATCAGATGACGTATAATTCAAAATCATTAAAACGAAGCCAAACTTAAACTCGTCAGTGAGATTGAAATTTAGTATCTCATTACAGTGTTGATCCGCGAGGAGTCCATAAATTTTACAATTTTAAAGCAGGTTTGTGACTTGCTTACATTCATTCATAGCGAGACTCATAGCTTTGAAGTTATATCAATAAAGCAGATAGTACGTGCTACGGTCCCCACCTCTCTCTCTCTCTCTCTCTCTCTCTCTCTCTCTCTCTCTCTCTCTCTCTCTCTCTCTCTCTCTCTCTCTCTCTCTCTCTCTCTCTCTTTGTAATCTAAGCCTCAACTCTACCTTCTCTTTCCTCGTGGTTCTCCTTCATTCTCCACTCTCCTTCGACTCCCATCTCCTTTCTTTACTCAGATTCATCCAAAATTCATGAAGGAGGGAAACGATGTGCTATGAAATGAATTGAGGAGTCATCAACCAGTCATCCACCCACTATCCTTAGGGAAGGGTGGGTGGGTGGATGGGGGGTTAGCAGAGGAGATGATAGGACTCAGGAAGGCTTTTGGTGTAGTCTACTACCTTGATATGTGATCTGGGTCTCATAAACGCCCATTTTTCATCTGGGTCTCATGAGCGCCCCTTTTTTCATCTGCGTCTCATGAGCGCATTTTTTTTCATTTGGGTCTCATGAGTACCCCTTTTTCATCTGGGTCTCATGATTGCCACTTTTATTTGGGTCTTATGAGAGCCCCTTTTTCATCTGGGTCTTATGATTGCCCCTTTTATTTGGGTCTCATGAGAGCCCCTTTTTCATTTGGGTCTCATGAGCGGCCCTTTTTCATCTGGGTGCCTTGAGCGCCCCTTTTCATTTGGTCTCATATGTGCCCTGTTTTCACCTGGGTCTTATAGGTGCCCCTCTTTTATTTGGGTCTCATGAGTGCTCCCTTTCCATTTGGGTCTCATGAGCGCCCCTTTTTTTCATCTGGGTCTCATGGGCACCCCTTTTTCATCTGGGTCTCATGAGCGCCCCTTCTTCATCTGGGTCTCATGAGCTCCCCTTTTTCATCTGGGTCTCATGAGCGCACCTTTTTCATCTGGGTCTCATGAGCGCCCATTTTTCACCGGGGTCTCATGAGCGTCCCTTTTTCATGTGGGTCTCATGAGTGCTCTTTTTTTCATTTGGGTCTCATGAGCGCCCCTTTTCATCGTGATTTCATGAGCATTCCTTTCTCAATTGGGTCTTATGAGCACCCCTTTATTATCTGGGTCTCATGAGCACCCATTTTTCATCTGGGTCTCACGAGCGCCCCTTTTTCTTATGGGTTCATGGGCGCCTCTTTTTCATCTGGGAATCATGAACGCCCATTTTTCTTCTGGGTTCATGAGCACCCTTTTCCCACCCGTAGTTCTTCTCAAAAATGCATTGGAAGGAAAACGCCAATTGGGATGTGGACTGAGTATTTTAAGTTCCCATCTTTTATGAGTTTAACTCAATCGTACTCCTAGAGAGGAAAAGAAAAATGAAGGTGACGTATTTGTCTGGATATTAAATGAAAAGACGGTCTCGTCATCTTTAGTGGAGAAATGAGAAGGCCTAGAGAGAGAGAGAGAGAGAGAGAGAGAGAGAGAGAGAGAGAGAGAGAGAGAGAGAGAGAGAGGAGTGTTCCTCTACTTTGTAATATTCATTATTCCTCCTTTCTCTCGTAAAGAATACACCTTGGATGGAATATGAGACCGGAGTGAGTTATAACGTTTCAAAATGAGATTGTCAAGTTTTCCATTATTCAAATATGTTGTATAATTTCGTCACCTGGTCGGTAATATCTGTCTATCTATCTCTCAATAAACAAAGGCGCCAGGAAAATGAAGTTCTTCTCTTTGATAAACTTATACTTTACAGAAAACGTGAAGACCTTTCCATTTTGTCAAGTTATGTAGTTTTTTTTTTAAATAAATAAAGATTATTATTGCTTGCAAAGTATTTTTAGAGATCTATGAAGGCTAAGAAAGAGTAGGAGAGTTGAATAAAAAATCTTTTATTTATTTTGGAAAATATAAGAAAGGAAAGTTTGATTTTAATTCTATTCTAACTTAGTTGTTATGTTAAAATCTAAAATACTCTTACTCTTAGTTCCTGAGTGTATTCACAGAAGAAGTTGTATATTAAGGCAGTACATATTTTCCACTTTGAGCTTTGTAGTGCTTTATCATGTCGATGTTAAGTATTTATAAGTGCCTATTTACTTTAATATCGCATGCAAACTACTAAACCTTCTATATATATTAGCACTTGTAAAAGTGAAAGCATGTCTTTTAAGACATAAACATCATCTTCTTTCCTGGTTTATAGATTGAAGGTCATAAGACATAGATAGGTCCGTACGTATAACTGCTAAGAGAGAAGTAGGCAAAGATATAAGTATAATATGCTGTATAAATCAATGTATATTTAACGAATATCCAATTTTTATCTCGATACATTTTTGGACACACGTCTGAAAATTATGCAGACTATTTGCTTATAATTAAATTATCCTGTGTGATAACGAAACAATGATCATTTCGTAAATCCGAGAATGTGATTCTAATCTCTCTCTCTCTCTCTCTCCTCTCCTCTCTCTCCTCTCTCTCTCTCTCTCTCTCTCTCTCTCTCTGGAAACACATGTCAGTATTTGTAAAATGTCTGATTTGGTAACTCTAAAGTGTGCAAACACTAAACATTCTATAAGCGTAAATATAATCAGTTTTCTCTGAGTATTTGGGATAGCAATTTAGACAATGCCTTGAAGATATGTAAAAAAAAATAAAAATATTCTTTATAAAATTTGGAGACAAAACTACCTAAGATTCAAATTTATGCCCCCAAACAAAACTAGTCATTAGACTTAATGTATATTGAGTTCAAACTCTACTGAATAAATTACAACTGCTCGCTATTGCCTTCCATTGTAATTCAGATGCACAGTTTAAAGGTTTTAAAGGTCACTTATGAATGGCAGAGGCAAGGGACAGTGACAATACCGTAGCCAGCAGGACCATGCCCTAGAAACTGACCTCAACACCCAAGCTAGGACCAGGGAGGATCAGGTAATAGCTGCTGGTGACTCAACAGGTAGACATATAGGCCCTCCAAATTCGACATCACGAGGAGGGTGAGGTTATAGAAACTAGAAGAAGCTATCGAGCTTGAGCAGGATTCGAGCCCGAGTCCAGAAAATCGTCAAGTAAAGACAAAAAGTATGTAAATGTTTTTAATAAGAGTCGACTAAATGACTAAAATAATTCCCCATACTCAAAGGTGAGATACCACAATAAAGACTCGAGCCATTGAAGATTCTACATCTGAATCGCTATGAGGTGAATAAAGCAAGTAGTTAACCATAAATGGTGGAAATATAACTGTTCTAAAACAAAATATGATTAGATTTTAGGATTCGGGAAGAATGAGACCGGATGTGGCGAGAAGGAAAAAGGAAATGAAAAGGAAATATAGCAAAAAGAGACGGATAAGGGATTTCTGATTCAGCGATGTTAAGAAAAGGAGAGACAGCTGAAGTCCAAATAATGTGGAGATTAACGAATGGATAAATAAGAGGGAAGGAAATGAAACAGAACTTTGGAACAATAGGTGAGTGATGGAGAGAATCAAATGCTAAATTTGATGAAGATAAGGGGAAAAATTGACAGGGTGCGTAGGATGAAAGATAGTATGCGTTTCTCGTAGAAAGGATTGAAATATGTTGAAACTCGAATGATTAGAAGAATAATTCACAAAGAAGAGAGATTGAAAGATAGGGAAGACAAAAGATTTTTCGAATATCTGCTCATCTGGGAGAGACTGTTTATACAAGGGGACAAACTATAAGATAATGCGAGTTACTAAATGCAGAGGGCTATTGAAGGTTATTCCGATTATCCATGGAAGAAAGAAATAAAATTCTTGATTAAATCTTCGCATCTAAACCACTTAGCGCAACCATCATACTTTTCCGAAACCAGACGACACAGATTCCAGCTCTCCCAGAACATTTCTTTCACTCTAATTTCTTGCCATTTCTGTATCACAGACACCTACAATCATAATATCTCCTATTCCGCATATTCTCACAGACTAATCCTCAAACTGATGAAATTCTACAGTATCTATTTCCATAATATACGTGAAATTACCTGCGCATATTTGTTTAATAATCCTTCATCATGTAGGTATATAAATTCTAGTCAACATCGTCCTACCCATTCTTACATACAGAATTTTCTTTCTATACCCTAAAAGACATATTACTTTTCAAAAGAAATGAATAACAGACTTTTCTTCACTTCTGAACTAAGTCCACACACATCTAAACCCCTAAGGCGTTATGCGTTATCGTTTTTCAACTTTATATTTATTTTTAGCAGCACTAGACTCCGGGACATTTCGTAACATTCATACCCCTCAGACGGAACGTTAGATTACACAGTATTATCCTCTTGATGTATAAGATGGTTTTAAAGGTTTTAAAGGCCGCTCATGAATGGCAGAGGCAAGAGACAGGGAAAATGCCCTAGATACTTTCCATATATACATATGAACAGAGCCCAAGCCTCCTCTCCAACCAAGGTAGGACCAGGGAGGACCAGGCAATGGCTGCTGATGACTCAGCAGGTAGACCTATGGGTTCACCCAAACACCCCATCCTTAGCTCATAAGGATAATGAGGTAGTAGACACTATAAGATACTATCAAGTTTGAGCGTGACTCGAACCCCAGTCCAACTACCGCTAGGCATGGACGTTTCCAATAGGCTTCCACAAATACATGATTGCCACGTGCCTCAGGAGCATAGACCTAAATACCACAAAGGGATCCACAACGTTTTAGTATGCTGTTTAGGGGTTTGAGGTATATCACATGTGTCTAAAACCATTGACTCAGCCCCAGCAAAGAGGGATCCATTAGTAATCTTCTCCTGGGAGTTCATAAGCCTCTACTTTGTGATATGATCCATTAGAATCCAAATCTATTGGTTTTGCTAATGGGAGGAACGTATATTTGTTACTTCATGCTGTAGCTGCCAGTTTCAAGAGATTAGATTTACATATATGTATACATCTTTATATATACATATTTGTACATATAGAAATACATATATTTATACTTATTCATATCTAATTGTATGTATATAAATACTCGCCCGGACACCCGGAAAATTTATCTATCTATCTATCGATCTGTATACACGTGTGTATACATACAATAATACACACACACGCACACACACACACACATATATATATATACTGTATATATATATATATATATATATATATATATATATATATATATATATATATATATATATATATATATATATATATATGAGACGTCGCCTGAAACAAATGTAGCTTAATAATCGTACGATACTTGGCTATCGATAACAGTGATAAGATATCATGTGATGAATACAATACCTTAAGGCCCCTCCCTGAGGTGTAACTGGGGTCAAAATTATGCAGCAGTCCTGTGAGAAAATCCCCCAAAGGCTGGATATCCAGCGGACTGGAGATAAAGTAGAATGATAAAAAGTAGGTGCAGCTAGGGGACGAAATGACCAGGAAAGGTCTTTAGTAGTATCTACAATGTCTCACGTAAGGAGCACTGACTTCACTAACAACACCCCCACCCCCTTGGAGGATTGTTACTGGTAAGTATAGTACATGCTTGGCCTTTAAATTGATTCTGGTTTTCCTGATTTTCAACTGTTTACGATCTCATATAAATATTATACAACAGCTCAGTAAGTGTAATTCCCAAATCCTCTCTTAATCAATTGAAATGGGGTTTCTCATATAATGATTCATTGGAATGTTGACCTGAGATATTTGTAAACACATCTCAAACTTCACTTGACTTATTCAGTTCCATATGAATTATGTGTCTTGAAATATAATGATATACATGCACATATTATGTAACTGTTTGTTCTTGGGATAGAAAAGAACTCAAAAGATGCTGACGTGAATGAACAGGCGTTATTACATATAATTTTATGTCTTCAAATATAAAAATTTCCAACTGTTATTTTTCCGATGAATTCAAAAGAAATTGCACCCGAAATAGATCATTTCTAGGAAAGCGATTATTAGAAAAAGATAAATGAATGGAACATTGAAAAGAAAGTAAAAAATACCTTGGAAAAACAACAAATGTCGTCTGTCTCCCCACCACAATGGAAATAATTTTTTGGGGGGTTGGGGAAGGGAATCAAATGTCCAGAGGCAAATACACAACACTTGTATTCAGTTGATTGAGTCAAGCGAAAGCCTTTATCATCTTGTGTTTTTTTATTTTTGTTATTTACAGATTATATATAGATACACTTATAGAAACTAGTATATATATCTATCTATCTATCTATCTATCTATATATATATATATATATATATATATATATATATATATATATATATATTTATATATATATATATATTCATATATATATATATATATTTATATATATACATATATATATATATTATATATATATATATATATATATATATATATATATACAGAGAGAGAGAGAGAGAGAGAGAGAGAGAGAGAGAGAGAGACCCTAAAATAAAATTAAACTTTCAAAAAAGACCCATAGATGAATATGAATTAAGGTATAGGAGTTACTTGAAATTTTCATTAACCCTAAAATTCCTAAAATAGAAAATAAAGTAATAATCTTTGGAATCCTTTCCAAGCTTTGTTAAGACCCAGAAGGGTAACATTACATGTAGCCTACCAATCTGTGAATATACACAAACACACACACACATATATATATATATATATATATATATATATATATATATATATATCTATATCTATCTATCTATCTATCTATATATATATATATATATATATATATATATATATATCTATCTATCTATCTATCTATCTATATATATATATATATATATATATATATATATATATATATATATATATCAATATATTAGCATTATTCTCTACATATCATGAAAATATAAAAAATGACTGAATAATGTTCATTTAGTACTAACACTTTATAACCAATTCATCAATATGAAGAGAAATTTTCATAATTTTTCTCTCCTTTCACTATGCAATATATATTGTTCATTTCATCTGTATGTAATATGATAGTCCTGGATACCAGATTTCCCACCACATAAAATCTGAAGCTTTGAAATTCTAGTTAATATATATATATATATATATATATATGGGTAAAATCCACAGGAAACAGGAAAGGAAAAGACCAGGTACCAAGCGCTTTCGTGTATTACGTACACTTCTTCAGGGTACAAATAAGAAGAAGTGTACGTAATACACGAAAGCGCTTGGTACCTGGTCTTTTCCTTTCCTGTTTCCTGTGGATTTTACCCTTTAATATATGTCACGTGCAGTTTTGTGACTGATAAGTAATATATATATAATATATATATGCATATATATAAATATATATATATATATATATATATATATATATATATATATATATATATATATATATATATATATATATAATATATATATATATATATATATATATATATATATATATATATATATATATATATATATATGTATATACTGTATATATACATATATATATATATATATATATATATATATATATACATATATATATATATATATATATATATATATATATATATATATATATATATATATATTAAAATGCTGACTATGTTTAGAAAAATCATAAAGATTTTTAACTTTTATTATTTAGTCAGCTTTACCCAATAAATTTTTGGCTATCAGTTATTATTTTTCTCTTCATTTTATTAGTTTATTGCTCTATATGTATATATTTCTATCTACAAAATATTTGCCTATAAAATATTTATGTATGGATCTATTTATCTATAACTTTATTTATCTATGATTCAATTACTCTATGAACTCGATCGTTTGGTGTATGGCTAAATGTTAGCTATACTTTATCGAGTATTTTTGGAAATTGTTTAGTTGATATAATTTATTAAGTAAATGTAATCACTTCATAAACCATTCACTAACCTCACTATATTCTCATGGTCAGATGACAAACAATACTGAAATACAGTTCTTTACTGATTTTACATTTCAATGTTCAAATTTCTTTTTCTTTCCAAATACTAATTGAAAAATTAACACTTTACAATTAATGCATTCACTTGTATGCTTACTAGTAAAGTACATGTACAGCAAAATATCCTACAAAGATATAAGTGTTTGTTATTTGATAGACAAAGCTTTGTATGTTCCATAGATATCATATTAAGGTTGTGTAAGTACAGTATTGTACAAAAGGTTGAATGGTATTCTCCTATATTTGCCAGTATGAATATAAAATCAATTATAATTTTGTACTGAATCACGAAGACCATATTACCTTTACCATTCCCAGAATATGCATGACATTCCATGCAATAAGTATTTACTCGTTCTTTATTTTTCAGCTATTTAATTCCTATTCAACATTGTCCTTTCTATTCCTGCCATACAGAATATTCATTTTATATCCTAAAACATACATGTTTCTTCCCTCAAGAAATTAGTAACAAACGTGCTTTATGCTTTATTGTTTCTCGACTTCATATTTATTTTTAGCAACACAGGACTCCGTAACATTTGGTGACATGCATGCCACTCAGAATAATATTTTCCTCACATTGTATAACTACAGGAGGTGTAAAAGCAGAAGAATAAAC
>NC_090737.1:118814037-118821537 GCF_036898095.1 Palaemon carinicauda | reverse complement strand
CACACACACACAAACACATGTAATGAATGGAACGATGAAAACGGATACAAGGGTAAAAGTCCAAAATTATCAGGAGAGAATTATTATAGATATTAATATATTCCGAGAATCGGCTTAATTAAGTTCTTCATCAAAAACTATTCTGAGTTTATGTTCGATGAGAATCAGAACATGGCAAAGCTAAAATTTTCCCTTTGCCAGTTTGTCTTTGTAGGTAACATAGCTCATAATTTTTGTTTAGTAGTAGTTATGACCGAGGTAAAAAGTGGACAGAAAAATCTCAGAGTTAACTTCCTAAACCAACTGAAATACTGGACTATTCCATTTCCTCCTTTTATGAATTACTACCCAACAGTTGCGAAAAAACCAAGAGAGACATGACTCTTCATCATCAGTATTTCAGAGTCATAATTGCCATTGCCAACTTTGATCTCAGTCGTCGTCCTCGCTTTAGTAAGGCCAACAGGATGAAAGCAGATCCGGGAGAGCTGAAAAAGGACCCAGCAGGATTTTCCGTGATATCATAAGTAAAATATAGATACGCATGTGTAAGAGACACAGATACGGGAGAGGTTAATCCGAGCGGAATTTAATCCAAAGAGTTTCCGTCTGCGACTAATTAACATTCTCGCTCAGTGTAGCAATTCCAGCAACTGTTGCTTTCGTCTGAACAGAAATGATTCTGGCATTTCTCATTGCAGTTATAGACACTTTTAATATATAATTTTTTCCTTTTCGCAGCTTATGTAACTTCGTTCAGTCGTGGAAAAGAAATCATTTAATGGCCATGTTAACCGCCGTCAGATTTACTTTTATTATATCATCTCTGATGTTTGTTTTTTTATAGTCTGCTGTCCATAAAATCATTTGGTTTTCGCTAAAGGATATTCGTTGAAATAGGATGCATACATTTATATAAGAGTATTTTTAATCCTAGACTGAATTTTAATCTTTGACTCTAAAGTGAAGTAATTAATTTGATAAGGTTTATCTCTATGAAAATAATGTTTGAGAATATGTTGAATATGAGACAGGAAAGTGTTGCTAATCACAGTACTTTGTTCTTTGAACAGCCCCAAGCGGAAAATGAACGCTAATTAGGAAGACATATAATTTTTGACTCAATCTATCAATGATTTAAGATCAGAAGGAATCTAAAGGTCATTTGAAAGTAACTCTGCGATAAGGAAAGGTCAAGGAAGGTCACTTACAGAGGAAAAAGGTAAGATTTAGAATAAGGTCAATGACATTAAAAATCAATGATACTCAAAATCACAAGAAGATAAGAAATTCCTTTAAATAACTAGAAAAGAATAAATATCCTCTAAAAATTGAGCATACTTTTTTAATATTTGTTTTTAATTTTCTAATCTAGATGATGGAAACTCCAGAATACATCCTTGAAGGCGTTTAAATTTCTTAAATTTTCCATTTGCTGTTTCATTTCTATGAAGTCATAGAACTGGGACCGAAATCTAATCATGGCAAAGACATCATTAAGATTCGTGAGAAATAATCTAAGAGCTTTTACCTCAAGTCACTATCAACGATAAACGTTTTTAAAGATGGGATATTAAAAGAAGCAAGATGATAATAAGAAAAATATTACCAATACGGTTTTTGTGGTATTATTACTCGCTATGAATCTCTCAAGATAAAATCATAGCTTTTAGGAAGACTGCATCGGTTGGCCAGGCATTCATTACACTATGCTTTAATCACCAGAAAGGGTTGTGATGGCCTATTGGAAATTCCCTGCCTTGTATTCTGTTGGACGGGAGTTCCGGTCACACTCATGCTCTACTGTATAGCATCTTGTAGTGTCTACACCCTCACCGTCCTTGTGAGTTAAGGATGGGATGGGGGTGGGTGTGGGAGTGGTTTGTGCAGCTTATAGGTCTACCTGCTGAGTCATCAACAGCCATTGCCTGGCACTCCCTGGACCTACCTTAGATGGAGAGGGGATTTGGGCGCTGGTCATAAGGATATATGGGGAGTCTCTAGGGCATTGTCTTCCTATCTAGACCATTGTCACTGTCCCTTCCCTTTGACATTCATGACATTAAACCTTTACAAAGTGAGATTAATGTGGCTCAGACCAATAGAAGATATTTTCTATATGAATGAAGATATGATTACCCAGTATTTCTAGATGGTAATTAATAAGTATTGATACTCGTACCATTCTTTTATACATATGAATATATATATATATATATATATATATACACACACACACATATATATATATATATATATATATATACACACACACATATATATATATATATATATATATGTATATATATATGTATATATATGTGTGTGTATTGATCACTAGAATAATAATTTATTTCTATTCGTTTTCTTCTTTCTGTTTGTCATTTCCTTCTAAATCGAATCTGCTGAGGCTTGGCATGTTTATTCATAAGGGGATTTCCTACAGGCAATTATCTTTTGGAATATATTTACTCAGATTCCTACGATGTGTTGCTCCTGATTTTATGTCAGATATATGATATTTACTGAAACCTATTTATTTCAGCTTACTTTTGATATTTAGATTGCCGAACGAATAAATTTCGAACAGAAATGTTGCAATTCCTTAAATTATATGAATAGCCTTTAATGTATTTTTGACAATGACTATTATGAGCTCTGAGATTATATAAATAATCTTCCTTTGTACGCATGCGCGTAAGTTTTACTTTAAATCGAGGAAACAGAAGAGCATATAGTAATCAAAAGAACAATATAATTATTGCAGAGAGCCAAACTTAAATGGTTCTACATTCTATGCGTACACTGATAAAAAAACCATAATTTTAAACGGGAATTCTCCGTAAAAATATACTGTTCTCAGCCGTATTTCAGTAAATTACAGGCGACCGTATTTTTTACGCTACTTTGTTATTATCTTTTACGGGTTGGTGACCGTAATATCACTCCTTAACGTCAATATATCCGTTATTAAAAAGTTAAATGCCTGGCAACATTCACACCTAGATTTTTTCCGTTTTACGGCACATTTTCAACAGTGTAATCTTAATGCAATTATACGTCCTGCATTCAAGACTCAGCAATATAATGTCCATTAGAAATGTGGTTACATATTTGGATCTTTCCGTTACTAATTTTATTGGTTGATTTGGTTATTAATTCGATACTTTTTTTCGTAATTTAATTATTTCCTTTGAAAAGTTGGTCTTTATGTCTTTTAATTTTACTTGCAAAATCCAGAATAAAGGAACAAATAGCTTCAATTACTTTAAAAAAATCATGTAAAATATCATAGGGGCTAAATTTGGTGAAAATTTTGATATCAGGAGTTTTATGTGACAATGATTAAGATTGACGTTCACTTACTCTTAATCAACCAAATTATCGACCGTAGAGAATTATCGATTGGGAAAAAGGAGTTATTAGATAGTTATGATCTCATTTTCTTTTTACATTTTTTCTATATTAAATTGGAAAATCCTTGGGTGGAGAGAGAGAGAGAGAGAGAGAGAGAGAGAGAGAGAGAGAGAGAGAGAGAGAGAGAGAGAGAGAGAGAGAGAGAGAGAGAGGTATTGACGTAGAATCAATGAGAAACTGAACAATTTTGCCGCCAACCTCTCCATGAATATGAAATAAACGATTGAAATAAAATCTATTTTATAGATGTATATCTAAGAATATATAATGAAAAATAATATACTACTTTACAAAAACAACGAATAAAAAAGGCGCCAATTATAAACCCTGCATAAGCAAATCCACTTAAGTAAGGCTCTGTCCCTCTGTTTCTCTTGCTTTCCTTCCTAATCTCTCTCCCAATTTTTCGATATTTTTTCCTTTCTCTACTCTCGCTCTCCCTCTCTCCTCTCTATCCCCCCTCTCCATTCTTCTAAATTTTAAAACCATTTCTTCCTTCATTAGAATTCCTCTCCCCTCGTTAGGTGACAAGGACTGACTTTGCACAGTTCACGTTTTACTCCAACTTTTACCCACGATCTAAAAAACCTGATTGAATATAGGAAGGGAGTTTTTGATTCTTGTCTTCTTTCCATACCGCTAAAAGAAATCTGTTAGCACAAAGATTATCACTTTACTTTGCAATATATATTTGCCTCGATGGTAAGGAACATTTCGCTAGTGAATAAAAAAAATACCAAAAAAAAAGAAATGTAAAAGACTATATAGAAACTTTAACCTCTGGTAATCCATGTTCAAGACTTTTAGACAGGGAGTAATTACTTCTTGTGTCAATCTACTGTTGTTGACATTTTGTAGCGTAAACAACAAAGAAATGATGATAAAAAGAAACTAAAAATTGAATTGGATAACTAAACAGATATCCTATATAGCACTTAGGATTACTGTGAATGGAGGATGCAGAAGGATTACATGAAAAAAGATCAGTGGAAATTTCCGATCACATTTCATAAAAGAATTCATAACAAATGATATGCTAAAAGTTACCTTTCTTGATGTTCGGAACAAGTCAGATATTGTGGTGGCCTATTAGAAACGTCCCTGCCTGGCGATCTGAGGGATTGGGTTCGAGACCTGCTCAAGCTCGATAGTTTCATGTAGTGTCTGCAACATCACCATCCTAGTGAGGTAGTGATGGGTCTCCCTGCTGAGTCACATGCAGCCAGTGCCTGGCCTCCCTTGTTCCAGGTTTGGTGGAGAGGGGCTTGGGCACTGATCATCTGTATATATGGCCAGTCTCTAGGGTATTGTTCTGCTAAGGGCATTGTCATTGTCCCTTGCCTTTGCCATTCATGATTGGCCTTTAAACCTTTATGGAAGACAGAAACCATTTGATGTAAGTTTTAATATTCTTCCGCAGCTCTTACGAATTACTGTAGATGTGAATAACGAAGAGGAAAGGGAGAAAAGTTAATCACTTTCTTGGCAATGGTTGCTATCTACCTAACAATTTCCAGTGCAGATGATCCCACTCCATAAAAGATAAATAATAAATTGAAAACAAACAAAACGAGAAAGAAATCGACAAGTCATGATTTTTCTTTTTCTAGTTGATTGGTTTTCAGATGGACAATTTAAAGTCAGTTACAATGGGCCCACATAATCACCAAGTATTCTAAAAAATCTATACACACAGACACATAGACACACACAAATATATATATATATATATATATATATATATATATATATATACTGTATATCTGAGTGTATGTATGAATACTGTATATGTACATACATACATATGTACATGTGTATATATATATATATATATATATATATATATATACATACATATATATATATATATATATATATATATATATATATATATATATATATATATATATATATATATATATATATATATATATATACATATATATAAATACATGTATATACTGTATATATTTTCATGTTTATGATTAGAGCCCCTTTAACTATACCGTTCTCTCTCTCTCTCTCTCTCTCTCTCTCTCTCTCTCTCTCTCTCTCTCTCTCTCTCTCTCTCTCTCTCTCTCTCTGTAGCGTCTTCAACATCCTTTTTTTCTGTCTTATTTCACCTTTCTATCTGACCGCTCTCCCTCAATCGACAAGCTGTTTCCCCACGAGTTGGCCCTCGCTTGATTTACTGTTTACATCTGTGACCCTAATGAAGGTCATAATTGCGTGACCTTCCGCACCCCGTCCCTTACCATGGAAGTGGTCGTATCAAAGATAATCATGTCTTCTACCTCGGCAGGCGTCAATAAATCCGCCATCTTTCCACACCCATTTTTCCAAGGGAATGTTCTCTTAATTTTTGAAGTTAGGTCAGGAACGCGATGGCCTATAATGGAACATAAAAGTTTAGTCTAAACCATTTAGAGGAGCAGAATTTTCTGTGCTGTCAGCCATTATCCTCATTTTTTCCCTCTAGTCTCATAAATTCCAAAAGAATGGGCTTAGTTCCAAAGCCATTTAACATCCCAAAACATTATGAACTCTACGCGTTCTAATAACTTTAGCATCTCTGTTGTATCCGGAGTAATTCTGGTTGATGGACTGATATTGGTCTAGGCTTTATCGTTCACCATAGTTCAGGTGTCATTCATTAAGGAAATCTATCGGTTTCTTAGTAAATTAGTTTAGGATTAGACTGCAACTGTATTTGTCTCTCTTATTTTTTCTTAGCTTTTTTTCTTTTTGCAATGGAAATATTGATTACATAAAATATCATATCAATATATAGTAATTTTACGAAAATACTATAAAGACGAAAATTATGTTTCCTGAAAGAATAAAGTTCCTTAGTCTTCAACCGAAAATCCTTTATAAAATCTTTTATATTGCACATTAATTGAATTTATCTGTAATATGCTGAATGTGATAAAATCTTGTAATGATAAAAACTAGGTAATAATTACTAAAGGAGCAAAATTATTTCATAAGATTTCATAACAACGAACCACTCTTATCACCCTCATCATTCGCCAAAATGATATTCAAGTATGAAAGTGGGTCCGGATCGAGAAAGTATTTACTTCCAGGTTTTAAAACTAACTCAACATAATAAAAAGATTCGAATATTAATCGCCAAAATACTCAACATCACAAAAAGAGTGTAAACTCTGATTTTAGAGTGTCAGGAATATAGATTTTAGAATGTCAGGAATATAGATTTTAGAGTGTCAGGTATATAGATTTTAGTGTCAGGAATATAGATTTTAGAGTGTCAGGAACATAGATTTTAGAATGTCAGGAACATAGATTTTAGAATGTCAGGAATATAGATTTTAGAGTGTCAGGTATATAGATTTTAGTGTCAGGAATATAGATTTTAGAGTGTCAGGAACATAGATTTTAGAATGTCAGGAATATAGATTTTAGAGTGTCAGGATGCCAAGGTGAGAGAAAATACATAGTCAAGTTCCATAGTGTGTTCGATACATCGAATTTTATACTTCATACACCTTTTGGCTTTCTTAAATGCAATTCCTTTAGCTCTCCATAGGATTAAAAAAGGATGCTGAAATCCTATAATTCCTTCAATTATCCTTAGCGTATCTACAACAAGTTCAGTGAAGTTCTGAGAAGTGATGTATCATATTAGAGACTTCATTTTATGAATTATCGGGAATTTGGGGAAAGTGTTTTTTGCAATTAGTTCAGGTCATTTATATTAATATTTTTCATTAAAGGTGTAAGATAGAATTGTTTTGAAAAGGAAATTTTTTCATATTATTGTAGTGTTAAAAGGGGGTTATTCGCAATTATATATTCCCGTGATATATTTGTTATTGTGATAATTACCATTTTAAACAAGTACATAGTCACCAGTAAGATAAAATACAGTTAGGAAATGGGCAAATATATTCTTCTCCTTCTTTGTTTGCATCTTTTCCCACTTTTATGTGGGGTCGATGTTTCTGGCCAGCGTTCTCCATCTACCTCTGTCCCACACTTCATCACCGGTTAATCCCTTTGATCGAAGGTCATCCTTGATGCAGTCAAAGAAGAAGAAGAATATATTTACCCATTTCC
>NC_090737.1:118806537-118809037 GCF_036898095.1 Palaemon carinicauda | reverse complement strand
ACGTCTCTTGCGGATGAAAATATTATGCTTTTATTGAGAGCAATTATTAGCACGAGGAAAAATATACAGGATATAGATGGGCCGAGATGTATATACGCAAACTGATTATTATTATTATTATTATTATTATTATTATTATTATTACTTGCTAAGCTAAAACCCTTGTTGGAAAAGCAGGATGCTATAAGCCCAGGGGTCCCAATAAGGAAAATAGCCCAGTGAGGAAAGGTAATAAGATAAGATAAAAATATTTAAAAAAAATTAACAACATTAAAATAAATATTTCCTATATAAACTATTAAAACAAAAAAAGCGGAAGGAAAAAATAGATTGAATAGTGTGATAAAGATTAATAACAGACTGATTGGTTTGAGATGAAGCTGGGCTTATGACAGTATTTGCCATTTAACATATGGCGTCGTGTGGCTATTGGTCCCATGACATCTATATACTAGTCAATTCATCCCACAGAAATGATGTCTTTACATTAATTCGTTATTGTGATTTAAAAACAGGTTATGCAGTTCTTAATAAACTTTGCATTAGAAGCCTATTCTAACAGAACTGCAGAAATCATTTAATAAAATATGCTTCAATGAATTATTGATGTACGTCTGAGGGATGGAATTTTTCTAGATCTAGATCTAGTTTCTAACATTAATGATTATGCTCTTCTTGATTGCAAACTGCAAATCGTCATCATGCTACAAAAAATTTCGGTTATAAATTCTGTTGTATCTAACTTCTAGAAGCATTCATTGTAATTCAAGCTTTCATATTATTTGTTTGATATAATCATATTTAAAAAGCTTCGAAAAATGAGAGGAGAATAAGTGTTTGATATTGAAACATTATAATCCAAGATTAACAAGACTAAGAAATGTAAAGATTAAGTTTTCTTTTATTTAAAATCAGAAGTTTGCGGTTAAACTTACATATGATGTACCGTTGAACGGTCATTGGTTTAAAAGTAATTTTATAGTAATAATAAAATAATAAGTATTCATCCAAAAAAAATAAAAAAAAGTGTAAACTTGAGCAGCAGTCTTAGACGAAAATTTCTAACGACGAATGACTAACGATCAATTAGCCGTAGTCCCTAAAATGTTATATGGTGTTAGTGTTGTGTTGTTCTATCAGTGCCTGGCGTTCTGCAGGACGGGAGATCGAGTCCCACTTAAACTCAATAGTTTCTTGTTTCCGCAACCTCACCATCCTAGTGACCTAAGGATCAGGGTTTAGGGGAGCCTATAGGTCTACCAACTGAGTCATCAGCAGCCATTGCCTGGCCCAACCTGGCCATAGCTTATATGAAGAGGGGGATTGGGTTCTGATAATATGTATATATGGTTAGTCTCTAGAGCATTGTTCAGCTAAGGTATTGTTACTGTCCCTTCAATCTTAAAAACCTTTAAAAGGGGTTAAGATGTATAGTGATGACCCATGAACTAACCTACCAACAATGAATAAATTGATAAAAGCTAATACCCGTGAAAAGTAATAATGGGACCTGATCTTTAAGTCACAAGGTACATGATGAATTATATTTTTAATATTCCAGCTTATTTATATTAAAATAGATTTTCAAATAAAATAATATAATCTTTATTCGCGTTAGAATATGATTATCATCCAGGACAATTCTCATTATAGAAGTATTTTACCAGAAAACCTTAAAAAGATTCCTTTTGCAGCACAAAGAAAGTTTCCGATTCCGTCTCACTTATTTGGATCACTCGAGAACCAAGAGAGGGAAACTTGGACTCTGTCCCGGTTCTATTTGTGTTGAGACATTCACCATTTTTCATGAATTTAGAAGTACTCTTGGGTTAGGGGCTGGTTGGTCTTTTAGGGTATACAAAAGACAGTTAGCAAAACCTCTCTATTATTGCTTGCTTTTTCTGTCTGTCCGTCTCATTGTATATGTATATATATATATATATATATATATATATATATATATATATATATATATGTATATATATATATATATATATATATATATTTATATATATATATATATATATATATATATATGAATATATATTTATATTTACTAAGTAGTATCTAAGTTTATGATTTACTCTAAGCATCAGTAAATTGATATACACTATGAGCCTAAATATTCAAATCAGTTTACGAATATTACATTTGTCTGCGAGCAAAAAAATTCCCTTGTATACTAATTTTTTTTTGGTGGACTTTATGCATGTCTCAAATTAACACGCTTTAAATATTTAATATTAGTTGATGATGAAAATTAAACTCGGTTAACGAATATTGTATTGGTTTGCGAGCAAAAAAATCCCCTCCATAAGCATTTTTTATGGGAACAAATACTCTATAAATGAAACTATCCTGCAATTCACAGAATTTCTCTGGTGTGATGAAATGCTATATGCATGACTCAAATTATTATGCTTTGACTATTGTTATAAGTTGAAGTATGTCTCTATGGATTATATACTGTATACAGCATTAACATACTTGGTTTATATCT
>NC_090737.1:118786537-118801537 GCF_036898095.1 Palaemon carinicauda | reverse complement strand
CCCAGAGTAGAACAACTGAAAGGAAAATGGGGTCTGCGGTTTCTTTTACACTCAACCTTTTCCCTTCCATCAGCTAGCAGCTACAAAACTCCTATCCTAATTTCAAAATCATTGACAGTCTGTGTTATGGAAGATGTGGGTTTATTTATATCATCCAAAAAGAGATGATTTTATTCAGCACCAAAGATATAATGCGGATTTATAAACCAGAATTCTCATAACATTCTCAAGGTTTATCTCGAAATACCTAATCTTAAAAGTTCAAGCATCGTATTTGTTGTCGTTTTCTTATTACCCCACCTTTCGTGAATGTATTAGACATAGTATTAGATACTAGATTTATTTGAATCTTTTTCTGTGGGTTAGGAACAATCACACTTTTCCTCGTAACTTTTTCGTACACTACATACCTGCATTTGCTAATCTTGTCCAATCGAGGGTGCTTTTAGATTTTTCTGTGTACATGCAATACTTTTATACCAGCCAGACTCTGAAGAGTTTATTGTTTAACTTGCATACAGTTTCTCTCAGTCACATATTTTACTTTTTGTGATAAAAGATGGGCTTTCTTAGTTGATCACTCACACGTGTCCGATAATGACCATTTCACCCACCTTTCTGTTGCAAGATGTGCCCCTTTAGCTGTTTCCTGAGATGCTACAATTTAGCCAACTGTTTCCTGACATGATTCTCTTGAGCCTAGTGTTTCTGAAATGCTTCCTGTTGGTTTAGTGTTTCCTGAAACGTTTGCCTTTAGTCTAGTGTTTCCTAAGATGCTTCCCTTTAAACTACTGTTTCCTGAAACATTACTATTTAGCCTAGTGTTTCTTGAGACGTTCCTCTTTAGCATAGTGTTTCCTAAGATGATTCCCTTTAAACTAGTGTTTCCTGAGACATTACTATTTAGCCTAGTGTTTACTGAGACGTTTCCCTTTAGCCTAGCGTTTCCTACGATGCTTCCTTATAAACTAGTGATTCCTGAGACATTACTATTTAGCCAAGTGTTTCTTGAGACGTTTCCCTTTAGTGTTTCCTGAGATGCTTCTGTTTAAACTAGTGTTTCCTGAGACATTACTATTTAGCCTAGTGTTTCCTGAGAGGTTTCTCTTTAGTCTAGTGTTTCTTGAGACGTTTCCCTTTAGTGTTTCCTAAGATGCTTCCGTTTAAACTAGTGTTTCCTGAGATATTAAAATCTAACATATAGTTTCTTGAAACATTTCCCTTTAGCGTAGGATTTCTTAAAGATTTCCCCCTAGGTTTAGTCTAAGGTTTACTGAGGCGCTTCCTTTTGGCTAGTTTTCCTGAGACATTTTCTTTTAATCAAAGGTATCATGAGACTATATGTTTTGCTTGGTTTGATTAAAGATGAGTAACAATCGCAAAGTGAAGTCAAGAACACATTCTATGAATTATAATGATAGAGGATAGTGTAAAGAATTGGCGGAGGGGTATTATTATTATTATTATTATTATTATTATTATTATTATTATTATTATTATTATTATTATTAGCTAAGATAACACCCTACCAGGATGCTCTAAGCCCAAGGGCTTCAACATGGAAAATGCCCCAGCGGGGAAAGGATATAAGGAAACAGAATAGTGTGCCCGAGTGTACCTCAAGCATAAGAACTCTGACCCAATACATTAGAAGACTATGGTACTGAGGCTATGACACTACCCAATACTAGAGAATGACGTGTGATTTTGGATTTCCCTTCGCCTAGTAGAGCTTTATCCCATCGCTAAAGAGTCTCTTCTACCCTTACCAAGTGGAAAGTAGCCACAGAACAATTACAGTGCAGTAGTAAAACCTCTGAATGAAGAAAAATTGTTCAGATGTCTTAGTGTTGTCATGTATATGGTAGAAGATAAGAACGTGGAATGAATAGGCCAGATTAATTGGTGTATATATGATTAGGTAAAGGAAACATGAGCCGTAACCAGAGAGGGAGCCAATGTAATATGATCTGGCAATTCAAAGGCCCTAATGAACTCTCTAGCGGCAGTATAGAGCTTTCCTTTTCCATTCCTATCCTTCCACAAAATCCTTTGACATGACTCGCATTAGGAATGCTAAAAGTTCTGATATTATTATTATTATTATTATTATTATTATTATTATTATTATTATTATTATTATTATTATTATTATTATTACTTGTTAAGCTACAACCCTGGTTGGAAAAGCAGGATGCTATAAGCCCAGGGGCCCCAACAGGGAATATAGCCCAGTGAGGAAAGGAAACAAGGAAAAATAAAATATTTTTACGAATTGTAACATTAAAATAAATATCTCCTATAAAACTATAAAACTTTAACAAAACAAGGAGAATAAGATAGAAAAGTGTCCCCAAGTGTACTCTCAAGCTAGAGATCTCTACCCCAAGACAGTGGAAGACCAAGGTACAGAGGCTATAGCACTACCCAAGACTAGAGAACAATGGTTTGATTTGGGAGTGTCCTTCTCATAGAAGAGCTGCTTACCATAGCTAAAGAGTCTTTTCTACCCTTACCAAGAGGAAAGTAGCCACTGACAATTACAGTGTTGTAGTTAACCTTTTGAGTGAAGAAGAATTTTTTGGTAATCTCAGTGTTGTCAGGTGTATGAGGATAGAAGAGAATATGTAATGAATAGGCCAGACTATTTGGTGTATGTGTAGGCAAACGGAAAGTGAACCGTAACCAGAGAGAAAGATCCAATGTAGTACTGTCTGGACAGTCAAAGGACCCAATAACTCTTTAGCGGTAGTATCTCAACTCGTACACATCATACATCGAAAATCTTTTATCGGTGAACTTCCAGTTAAGGAAGTTAATTAACATTAGGCTTGATTTATTATTGGGTAGTTAACCAAAAAAGAAATACTATACTGTGTTATATCATAAACCCTATGAACATTCAAGATTAAGGCTCTATGGTTAATAACCTCACTTCATAAGCGCCTGATGACACTTAATTGTACAACTATCATTAACGTGCGAAATTTATGTGGCCTTAAAAATGATAAAAAATACTCTCTGTTCTTTTATTTTTTTTTTTTATAACGATTTATGTCATGGCCTTAGTAAAGATCACATGAAAATGTTGGCCAAAAGTTAATCCTGTGCGAAGACAGAGCGAAGATATTTATGGTTATTGGGGCCATTGTGTGTTTTCCCAATATTTTCTCGCAACTTCAGTGCTGGTGTTCATATTGTATATCACCAGAAATTCGGTGTAAACAACCAATATAAAACCTCCGGGTTTGCGAAACGTTTCCTGAATCTTTTTTCGGTTTTCTTTGTACACTTTCCTTTACCTCAGGTCTCGGCTACTTAATTTTGAAGCTACTGGTGTTAGATATAAATTATCTTTAATCGAAATTCTCCTCGGACCCTTATTAGTTCTCTTCACTACTTTGGTCACAGATTTTTTTAAAAATATCAACGTTTGATTTCGTCTCAAACTCTTTTTATTTTCCTTACCAACATCATAACTGTACTAAGATAATTTCAGGAACTTATTATATCCTTGATTTAAAGATGCTAAAAAAGACTGGAAGACAATATTCGAAAGGGAAAAGAGAAACATTAAAAAGTAATAGTAAATTTCCCTGTATATCAGCTGCCCCCCCCTCCGCCACCTGACGATAAGTTTATGTATAGTTTATATAAAAAATATATGTTTTAATGTTGTTAATGTTTTTGAAATATTTTATTTTAATTGTTCATTACTTCTTATATCGTTTATTTATTTCCTTATTTCCTTTTTTTCGCTGGGCTATGTTGCCCTTGTTGGAGCCCTTGGGCTTATAGCATCTTGCTTTTCCATCTAGGGTTGTAGCTTAGCTAGTAATAATAATAATAATAATAATAATAATAATAATAATAATAATAATAATAATAATATGATTTCGTTTTGAAAGTTAAAGGTTATTCATGAAAAAGAGAAGCAGGAGACAGATGTTTGCTCTTTACTAGCCCTCACACCCAATCTTAACCCAAGGCAGGACCAGGCGAGACCAGACAATGGCTACTAATTACCCAGCTGTAGTAGACATACGGATTTGCCTTTCAGACAATATGAGGACATTTGGTGATGGAAGTACTCGAAATTTTCATAGAAAAATAATCTTATTAATGATAACAATAGTGGCGATAATGATAATCAAAAGAATTATAACTATTTTGATGGACAATGCAAAGTGTCTATTGTTTCCTTTATGCTAGATTATAGTCAATAGATCATCTTATTTTTGGTTTATCTAGAGAATGTAGTTATATATATATATATATATATATATATATATATATATATATATATATATATATACAGTATATATATATATATATATATATATATATATATATATATATATATGTATATATATGTATGTATGTATACACATACTGTATATATATATATATATATATATATATATATATATATATATATACAGTATATATATATATATATATATACAGTATATATATATATATATATATATATATATATATACATATATATATGTATATATATGTATGTATGTGTACACATACTGTATATATATATATATATATATATATATATATATATATATATATATATACACTGTATATCTCATCCTCTCTTCCCAAGCCTATTGAGGCAAAGGGCCTCAGTTAGATTGTGCCAGTCATCTCAATCTTGAGGTTTTAAATCAATATATATATATATATATATATATACATATATATACATATATACATGAATATTAATTCATTTATTGATTCAGTCTTTAAAAAAAGAACTTCAGTGATATAAGGGAAAAGGAGAAATAAAAACATTAGCAAATTGCAATAACATATGACATTTCTGATTACGAAATATCTAGATAAATAATTTTTGCTCAGAATTACTCTGGAATATTTGAAATTATATCTAACAAATGCATACGCATGTCTACAAATGTATAAATATAAAATGAGGCAAATTTTATAAGAATAATTACTCAAAGATACAGAAAACTATTTAAGGTATTTAAGGAATTTAAGGTAGCCATTCAAAATTATTTTCCAAATATGGAACTTTTTTAAAAAAGTTATTTTCCAACAATTGTCATATTTATCATATTTTTTGAGAATATCATTAAATAATTTCCTGTACTTTCGTTCTCTGTATTCTTAATCATTCCAATATTGCCTTTTTAATTATTCTAATATTGCCTTTTTAATTATTCTAATATTGCCTTTTTAATATTTCTAATATTGCCTTTTTAAATCCTTATTCCAATATTGCCTTTTTAATAATTCCAATACTACCTTTTTAATTATTCCAATATTGCCTTTTTAATTATTCTAATATTACCTTTTTAATTATTCCAATATTGCCTTTTTAATTATTCTAATATTACCTTTTTAATTATTCCAATATTGCCTTTTAATTACTTATTCCAATATTGCCTTTTTAATGAATTACTCCAATATTGCCTTTTTAATTATTCGAATAATGCCTTTTTAATTAATCATTCCAATATTGTCTTTTTAATTATTCTAATATTGCATTTTTAATTATTCCAATATCGCCTGTTTAATTACTCCAATATTGCCTTTTCAATTAATTATTCCAATATTGCCTTTTCAATTAATTATTCCAATATTGCCTTTTCAATTAATTATTCCAATATTGCCTTTTTAACTATTCTAATATTGCCTTTTTAATTATGCCAATATCGCCTGTTTAATTACTCTAATATTGCCTTTTCAATTAGTTATTCCAATATTGCCTTTTTAATTAATTATTCCAATATAACCTTTTTAATTATTCCAATATTGCCTTTTTAATTCCTTATTCCAATATTGCCTTTTTAATTCCTTATTCCAATATTGCCTTTTTAATTCCTTATTCCAATATTGCCTTTTTAATTCCTTATTCCAATATTGCCTTCTCAATAATTCCAATACTAGCTTTTTATTTATTCCAATATGATTTGTGTAAAATAGCTTAGCTTAATATCTTAAGTTTTCAAATAACCTTTGACCTAACCCTATTCCTTTTTACCAAAGGAAAGTCTCCGTTGCATAATTTTGTTCTTTCAACCCACGACGTCGTTGACCTTTGAACAAAAGTTGACAGAAAAGCTCATATAATCTTCAAAGGAAATAAGGCGTTGTTTGGCTTAAGGGGATCAACATTGTATTTTTGCCTAGATTAGAATTTAAGAATTTTTACTGAACTAGGAAATTCTGATTCATTTCTTAAAAAAAAATTTATTTGAAGGATATGAATACTAAAGAAATGCTTAAATGATGTGAACATTTTAGAAAAAAATTATTTTTTTTCAATATTTTTTTTCAAATTTTCCTGTATTAATATTTTTTATTTTTCCCTTCAGTCAGAGTATTTTGAATTCCTTGAAAGGAGGATTTTGAATTTATCACGTGAGAATGATAGCAAAGAAGTAGCAGATGGATATAAGCAATTCTATCCTATCTTATTTCTCTTTCTCTTATTTTTGGTAAAGTTTTCATAGTTTATATAGGAGATATTTATTTAAATGTGGTTACCCTTCTTTAGATATTCAATTTTTCCTTGTTTCATTTCCTCACTGGGTTATTTTCCCTGTTGGAGCTCCTTTGCTTATAGCATCCTGATTTTTTAACAAGGGTTGTGGATTAGCTAGTAATAATAATAGATAATAATAATATTAATAATGATGATGCTAATAATAATAATAATAATAATAATAATAATAATAATAATAATAATAATGATAATAATAATAATATAAATAATAATAATAATAATAACTGTTTCCTTCTAATGTTCGATTCTATATTACAGTAACTGAATTCACACGAAGGAATTTTGGTGAGTTTCTTTTACACACACACACACACACACGCACACACACACACAGATTCCACCCTTCTCCCCCTTCCCTCTTTCCTAGCTATAACTCGGCAGTTTCGCAATTCAAGAGAAGTTGTGGTTTCCAAGTGTACCTTTTGAGGCAACCCATCTTAACAGGGTATGACTACTCCCTCTCCCCCCTAACGAGGGACGGGGAGAGACAAAGTAGTCGTACGTCTGACAATCCCACTGAGTGTGATAGGAAAGAAATACTCAGATTCGCCCCACACACAACTCTCATGAGTATCTCGTCAATCCCTTCACCAACAACTTTGGAATTGAAAAAGAAAGAAAGAAACCAGAGTATTAGAAAAATATACATTGTGTGCATGACTGTTTCTATGTCCTATTTGGTACATTATGTGTTAGTTCGTATAGCTTACCTACCGAGACCATTTTGTAGACTATCAGTCCGCGTATAACTCTTTATTATACAGGGGGAGATGGTAGGGAACTATGTATATACTAAGAACGCAGATAATTCGCAGGCTCTTGAAATTACGACGGGAAATATGCATTCAACCATGAACACCAACTATAAAAACGATCAATATTGCCCTGCATCATATGGATAAACTCCCTTTAAAGATTGGATATGTAAATGAAAAGGAAAAATCTTCAAAAGTCTGGTGAATGATTATCAAGGAGACTAATGTTGCAATCTTAATAATACAGCAAAATGAAAACAATACTGACACTGATGGTCGATGGCTCGTATATTACAAAAGTATTATGGTTTGCTTGGCTGTGCTGTGTGATACGTCCATTTGACAGGCAACGGTACTTCAAAGATATACCCGTGATGAAAAACCAACATTCGATATTTGCATTCATCAATAAATGAAATGCAAACAGAATTCGGACCCGGAAACATTATTGATTGGCATCGCATGATGAAAGGAAAACACACTTTTGCTCTTTGTTGTCAAGAAACTGGATGAATGAAGAAAACCTTTATTTTATTTTTCTATCTTTATTCGAATCAAATCTTGGTATTAGAAACTTGAAAAATTATATTAAACTTTTGTTCTTTATTGTCAAAAAAACCGGGTGAATAAAGAAACTATTTTATCTTTCTATCTTTGTTCGAATCAAATCTTGGTATTAGAAGCTAGAGATCTTATATCATCATTAGTGGTACCTAAGATTTTTAAGTAGTAAATCAAACACATTTGTATTGTAAAGTACTAACTTTTCTCAGTGAAGAGAGCGTCACTCATATAACTGCTAAATCGAGGATAAACCACAGTGCGGAAAACTTCCTTACCATCAACAAATTAATTATCTTACAGTGAAGCGTTTTAACAGCTTTTCTGTCCTACAAACCTACTTATATGTACATCTGTATTTAACGATGTCTTGAGTTTCCGTTATAGTCACACATAATTTCCTCCAATATATTCTTCTTCTTCTTCTTCTTCTTCTTCTTCTTCAGGGTTGTGGTGGCCTGGTGGTAGCGGCTTTCCCTGGTAATGGCCAGACTGGGGATCGAGTCCCGCTCAAAGTCGTTAGTTCCTTTGGTCACTGCAACCTCCCCATCCTTGTGAGCTAAGGATGGGGGGTTTGGGGAAGCCTATAAGTCTATTTGCTGAGTTATCAGCAGCCATTGCCTGGCCCTCCTTGATCCTAGCTTGGGTGGAGAAAGGGGGATGGGTGCTTGGGCGCTGATCATATGTAATAGGTCAGTCTCTATGGCATTGTCCTGCTTCATAGGGCAATGTCACTGTCCCTTGCCTCCGCCATTCATGAGTGGACTTTAAACCTTTAATAAGTCTTTATTCAACACATTATGAGAAAGATACAGTTCCTCTCACCAGTCTCTTTCCAGCCTTTTTAACATATTTTAATATTTATATTTCACCTTTGAAAATGAATTATGCAAATGATCCACTTTTTTCTGTTAGAGAGAGAGAGAGAGAGAGAGAGAGAGAGAGAGAGAGAGAGAGAGAGAGAGAGAGAGAGAGAGTTAGTTAAATATAACTCAATGATTATTATCAACACAGCACACAAAATAAGATATTTTGAATTTAGAAAATGGTATGCTCATTGGAACGTTCATTAAAACCGTATGTATTAATGGTTACATAATCCGTTTGGCTGCATGTAAAGAATTTTTTATAATCCAGAAAAAAACTTTATAAAATAATTTTATAAAATTATATAGATAATTGTAAAAAAATGTGATGGCAATAAAAGTAGCTAATCATTCAGCAACCAGAATTGCTTATTGAGAAAGTCTTAGGATTCTAGGCAATCAACTATTTTGATGAAATGTTTCATTTCTATTATTCTATATTGTTTCGAGTATTGATCTCTTTTCTGGTCATTAGCTGCTGACTCTCATCTTAATTTGTTGGATAAAAAACTGCCGCTCATGGTTGGCAGAGGCAAGGGACAGTGACAAAGCCCTATCAAGAGTCAGGAAATGGCTGCTGATGACTCGGTAGATAGACATATAGGCTCTCCCAACCTCCCCATCCTTAGCTCACAATAATGGTGAGGTTGCAGCGACTAGGAGAACTTAACGAGTCTGAGCGGTACTCGAACCCCAATATGGCAATCACCAGGCAAGGACACTACCACTAGGCCACCAAAACCCTATTAATCTCTAACACAGTTGTTCATTTAATTGTTTCATAATTCTGACCACCCTTTGCATTCGAATCTTCTCAGACTGTACTATCCTGTACGTAGTACTAGGTATGCAGGTAAATATAACAGTCTTGCTTTTTCCATCATAATGCTCAAGACTTCACAGTATTCCAGATGTTTTATTCCAGGTGTGACCAGATTGTGGAATGATCTTCCTAATCAGGCAGTTAAATCGAATGAACTTCAGAAGTTCAAAGTTGCAGCGAATGTTTTTGTGTTGAACGCGCGGACATGAGTCTGTCTTTATAATTTGTATATGATATATCTATCTTAACATTGATACTGATCTTAGGATATTCTATATTCTTCAAGCCAGCATCCAGCAATCTAAAAAAGTGGGTTTATAAAACATGACCAAAGCCGCTGGGGGCCAGGGGGTTGGGGGTGCTGTAAGCCCCTCCGGAAGCTGAAAATTTTCAGCTCTTTTAGAATTATCTTTCGTGCTTTTATAAACAATTTTCACCTTATAATTGAATATTATAGGGAGAAAATGCATTATGCAGTAACAGCAATATGAGTAATTTCTACAATCACTTTTAGTTGATGACTATACATTCCCGGAAAACCTCATGATATGGCTACCTCTGGGTTATATCTGTAATTATTGGAGTGGGTGCATCCTTCCGTTAAACTATCAACTATCAATCACTCGTCAAATTTTAATTAGCCTCTCCACTTCTAACTTGATTCATATCAGAAATATAATTTCCATTTCATTTAATGATTTTTTTACCTCTTGGGTGTTAGAGAGAGAGAGAGAGAGAGAGAGAGAGAGAGAGAGAGAGAGAGAGAGAGAGAGAGAGAGAGAGAGAGAAGGATGATTACAACCTTCCATATCTCCTTTACTACATTCTTCTTGCAGCAACTATTGAACGGAAGCTGTTATTTTGGTTTAGTTTTATCAGAGTTTGAAGTTTTCTTAAACATGTATTTAACCATGAACGCCAACTTTAAAGACGACCAATATAGCCTTAATCTTTTGGATAAACTCCCTTTAGAGATTAGATATCTGAAAGAAAAGAAAAAATCTTCAAAAGTCTGGTGAATAATGATCAAGGAGACTAATGTTGCAATCTTAATGATACAGGAAAATGAAAACACTAATGGTCGATGGTTCGTATATTACAAAAGTATTATGGTTTGCTTGGCTGTGCTGTGTGATACGTCCATTTGACAGGCAACGGTACTTCAAAGATTTACCCGTGATGAAAAACCAACATTCGATATTTGCATTCATCAATAAATGAAATGCAAACAGAATTCGGACCCGGAAACATTATTGATTGGCATCGCATGATGAAAGGAAAACACACTTTTGCTCTTTGTTGTCAAGAAACTGGATGAATGAAGAAAATCTTTATTTCATTTTTCTATCTTTATTCGAATCAAATCTTGGTATTAGAAACCTGAAAAATTATATCAAACTTGTGTACTTTGTTGTCAAAAACCTGGATGAGCGAAGAAAATATTCATTTTATCTTTATATCTTTACTCAAACCACATCTTGGTATTAAAAACTTGAACAATTATATTAAACTTTTGTTCTTTGTTGTCAAGAAATTAGATGAATGAAGAAACTCTTTATTTTATCTTTTTGTGTTTATTCGAATCAAATCTTGGTATTAGAAACTTGATACTTATGAAATCAAGGATAAACCACCGTGCAGAAAACTTCCTTAGCATCAACGAATTCATTCTCTCACAGTGAAACGTTATAGCAGCTTTTCTGGCTTACAAACCTACTGGCATGCACATCTGCATTTAACGATGTCTTGAGTTTCCGTTATATTCACACAAAATTTCTCTAATAAATCCTTCTTCTTCTTCTTCCTCTTTAGGGTTGTGGTGGCCTGGTTGTAGCGTCCTTGCCTGATGATTGCCAGACTGGGGTTTGAGTCCCACTCAAACTCATTAGTTCCTGTAGTTGCTGCAATCTCACCATCCTTGTGAGCTAAGGGTGAGGTTTTTGGGGAGCCTAAAGTTCTATCAGCAGAGTCATCAGCAGCCATTGCCAGGCCCTCCTTGATCCTAGCTTGGATGGAAGGAGGGGGATGGGTGCTTGGGCGCCGATCATATGTAATAGGTCAGTCTCTAGGGCATTTTCCTACTTGATAGGACAATGTCATTGTCCCTTGCCTGTGCCACTCATGAGTGACCTTTAAACCTTTGAACAGTCTTTATTCAACACATTATGAGAAAGATACAGTTCCTCTCACCAATTTCCTTGCAGCCTTTTTAACATATTTTAATATTTATACTTCACCTTTGAAAAGGAGAGTTATGTAAATGATCCACTTTTTTCCCTTAGAGAGAGAGAGAGAGAGAGAGAGAGAGAGAGAGAGAGAGAGAGAGAGAGAGAGAGAGAGAGAGAGAGTTAGTTAAATATAACTCAATGAATATTATCAACACAACACAAAATATATTTTGAAGTTAGCATATGCTAAGCTCATTGGAACGTGAATTGCAACCGTTTGTATTAATGGTAATATAACCCGTTTAGCTCCAGCTAAAGAGGTTTTGTAATCCAAAATAAAACCCTTCATAAAATAACTTTATATAATCAAATCGAATACGAATTACTGTAAGCCCGCTGGAAGCTGACAATTTTCAGCTATGTTTTCGAAACAATTTTCACCTTATAACTGAATACAATTACTTTTAATACATGCCTATACATTCCCGAAAAAACCCATTAACTGGCTACCTCTGAGTTATAACTGTAATTACTGGAGCGTCTGCATCCGTCCGTTCAACTATCAATTACTCGTCGAATTGTAATTATTCTCTCCACTTCTTCCAACTTGAGTCATATCAGAAATATAATCTCTTCATCTCCAGCTCATATAATGATTTTTTACCCCTTGGGAGAGAGAGAGAGAGAGAGAGAGAGAGAGAGAGAGAGAGAGAGAGAGAGAGAGAGAGAGAGAGTGAGAGAGAATGATCTCAATCTTCCACATCTTTACTGCATTCTTCTTGCAGCATGTATTGAACGGAAGCTGTTATTTTGTTTTAGTTTTATCAAGTAATGTAGGTTTTGTTTTCGTTAAATTTAAGCTTCATTTCATGGAACCTCTTTAATTTTTTCATATTAGAAATGTCTCCAAAGAAAAGCTTGGTTTTTATTTCTTTGTTTGAAGATTTTTTTTTTTTCTGTTTACATCTTCCTTCATTCTATCGACTGTACTTTTTTTTTTTTTATAGAAACAATTGAGATTACCGTACTAATTACATCGCAAATTAAAACCCCATCTTTATTTAAAACATATATTACATTTAGAACCAGAAAGTTTATTTAGCAATTATGGAATTATGGAGTTTTAATGGCGAGTAGATTTGTTAATCATAACATATTTTCTATATAACAAATGATATTAAACAGTAATCGTAGCAACTAAATTACTTAATAATCTTACCTAAATTTCGACTTTAAATAGATAAAAGAGTTTTCCTCCAGATACTGGACAGAACAAAAGCTAACCAATAAAACAACCATATCAGAGTTTTCTGAAATTTGATCTCACTCACACGAAAACTTTTTTATCACATGACAAGTGTTCCATGATATAATTTATCTCCTTAAAAAAATCATATCGAAATAAATCTACCAAAGTAAACAAAAAAGGTTAGTTTAGCAACAGTAGTATGCACATCAACAAACCATGAATAAACATAAAAACCCCAAATTCTGTTGATATTTAGTCTACATCAAACGTTGATAGTTGATACATATACCAGGGGATGAAGAATGGGGTGGTTTAAATTGACTGCAGTATTAAATCGAAAATAACTTATCTAGGATATATACATACTCGTGTACATATATATATATATATATATATATTATATATATATATATATTATACATATATATAATATAAATGAATATATATATATATATATATATAATATAAATGAATATATATATGTAATATAAATGAATATATATATACATATATATATATATATATATACATATACATATATATATATATATATATACACACACACACACACACACATATATATATATATATATTGAAAAAAAACATCTAATTCAAAACTATAATTTAGAGCTATGGTAGCAACATATATGATAGACCAGATCTTTAGTCGTGGTTTGCTCTTAAATATATATAAACTCTCTCTCTCTCTCTCTCTCTCTCTCTCTCTCTCTCTGACATTCAATACAACTAAATTCAAGTGTAACATTTTCACAAAATAATTGCTATCCATTCATAGAAAACTAATTCGATTAACATTAATGTCAGGACATGATTTAGTCTATATCTAAAAAAAAAGATATTCTCCAAACTTAACCATTATCTTTACTTTGAAAAATTAAATTTTCGAAATTAATATATGATTTTTTCTTGATATTGATATAAAAGGTCTATTAATCATTTTGTGATTAAAAAGGTTACGACCGTATAGAAATCTGCTCTTGTTTAGTAGTGAGTCTCACTTTAGCATCCATCTAGAGAAGATCTTTTCAAATCAGAGAATACGAGTGAAATGCTCATGAGAAAGTTCTGTCCTTTCCATGAAATATAACCTTAATATATTTCCAAGTGACAACTGCAGAGTTGAAGGAAAATGAGAAAGATGAATGAAGTTATAATTCATCTCATAACTGACAATAACTCCCGTACCCCCCCCCCTCTCTCTCTCTCTCTCTCTCTCTCTCTCTCTCTCTCTCTCTCTCTCTCTCTCCAGCATCTTAAAAATCATATCATCAAATCTTATTATTTAGTATTCTCTCTCTCTCTCTCTCTCTCTCTCTCTCTCTCTCTCTCTCTCTCTCTCTCTCTCCAGCATCCTAGAAATTATATAACCATCAAATCTTATTAATTAGTAATTTCTCTCTCTCTCTCTCTCTCTCTCTCTCTCTCTCTCTCTCTCTCTCTCTCTCTTTATCGCTAACTTTAAGAAATAAATCAAGATAACTGAGCTGATTTCCACTCCGATGCTCTTATTCTTGACTATTGCTCATAATTATCGATTAGGCAAATTTACAACAAAGGGCTATTCATATCACTAACATACTCGACTTTCGTGCTTTCAGCCAAAAATAGTTTAGGATTTCAGATTAACTCTGTCTCGAGAATAAAGACACAAGGGAAAATTTGCATTATGAAAACAGTGATGCATAAGACTCAATAAAAATTGAAGGGGTCAAGAGTTAATTTTGACACTTTTGTGCTTATCTATGGCAATATCAAGTTTGTAATTAGAATCGTTTTGACAACAATGCTCGTGACTATCATAAATTTACTTTCAAATGTTGTATCACAAATAGTTTTTAACTTTTGAGCAAGATGACCGTCGTAAGCAAACTTTTAAAAAGCAAAATAACTTGATAACAGGATGAAACCTGAAAATAAAGATACCTGATAAATAATTTTTCCACCCATATGCCGAGTTCAACAGGCAATCTCTTTATCGTGGTGGCCTGTCGGTAACTTCCCAGACTAGGG
>NC_090737.1:118778525-118786037 GCF_036898095.1 Palaemon carinicauda | reverse complement strand
TATTCTCAAAAGACGGAAGGAGAAAAAACCTACACCAAGAAGAGGGAGGGATACAAAAGGTAAAATATTTTTCAAAAGAGGGAAGGAGAAAAAATCTACACCAAGAAAAGGAAGGTATAAAAAACGTATCACATTTTTTTTTAAAAAAGAGAAGGAGAAAAAATCTACCCTAGTTGGCCTGTAGCCATTTCCATGGAAATTGCAACGTCTGCCTCATGTACATCTGCCTCACTCTCAGGATGGATAGCGAGATTTGGTATCCCTAAATATATAACTTCCGACAAGGGTACCACTTTTACCTCTCAATTGTGGACATTATTAGCGAATATCCTGGATATCACCGTTCATCAAACAACTGCATGCAACTCTGCAGCCAACTGTATGGTTGAACGTTTTCATTGAACCCTCAAAGCAGGGTGTACTAGAATTTGAAATGGATGTACTGAATTGTCTGAAGTGCATACAAAAGTGTCTACAAAACATAATGACATATTTGCAGAACCTACCGAAATGTCTCCAGGACATACCGAGTTTCCTGAGATTGTACCTGTATTTCTGCAAAACATACCAAAACGCCTGTAGATCGTCCGAAAATGTCTGCAAGCCATACCGAAATTTGGCAGAGCTTACCAAAATGTGCGATAGACATACAAGAGCCTGATGGGGTACAAAATGTCTGCAAGGTGTACCAAAATGTTTGCAGAACCCAAATGTTTGTATGATGTATTGAAATGTCTGCAAGAACTATGAAAATTTTTGCAGGGCGTACCATAATGTCTGCACGATGTACTGACCTGTCTGCGGCGAGTACCAAAATGCATGCAAACTGTACCGAAATGTCTGTAGACTGTACTAAAATGTCTGCAGAACATACCAATTTGTTTGTAGAGCATACTAAAATGTCTGTCAGACTTAATAAAATGTCTACAAACCATACTGAAATGTCTGCAGGATGTACCGGAATGTCTGGGGAGCATAGGAAAATGTCTCCAGAACGCTTCAAAACGTCTGTAGATTATACTAAAATACCTGCAGGAATCCCGGTATGCTCTAGAGCGTACTAAAATGTCTGCAGGACAACACAAAATGCTTGCACTGAAATGTCTACAGGACACCTAGCAATGCTTGTAGAGCGTACTGTTATGCCTGGGACGCACCAAAATGTCTTCAGTGTACCAAAATGTCTGTAGGACGCATCAAGATGTCTGCATAGCGTTCTAAAATGTCTACATGAATAAACAAAACCTCTATAAAGCGTACAAAAATGTCTGCAGGATGAACCGAACTGTCTGCAGTGAAACAAATTGCCTGCAAGACGTATCGGAATATGTGCAGCGTGAAAAATAATGTTTGTGATATACTTGTATCCCTCCGAGCACTGTATAACAACTAGTCAACAGATATAATGAACAACGGGGAATAATGATTTACATAAGAAGGACAGGAAGCGATGAAAGAATAACAAAAAAAAAAAAAAAAAAAAAAAGTACCAAAGACGAAAATTATTTATGGAAGCTTTTAATTTTAATTTCATAACCTCAGAAATTCCGCTGAATTGAATAAACAGCCAAAATATATATTTGAAAAGGAATAGAAGACATAGACTAATTAGCGAGATTGCTGCAGTGAACTATCCTTTACCCTCAGTGGAAAATAATCCTTAATGAGCAGTGTATTGTCCCTCCAATTCGTTCACACCAGTAGGTATTCAATATTCCTCGACGAGCGGAATCCTATCTTTTTTCATATCCCTGTTTGAGTTGATTCGAGTCAATGCATTTCAGATTTATCGATTTATTAATGCTTGAATAGAATCGGTGGTAGTATATTGCTTCGGTATTTCTGATTGTTAGAAATTGGATAAATAATAATAATAATAATAATAATAATAATAATAATAATAATAATAATAATAATAATAACGAAATTAACAAGAACAACAGGAACAACAACAACAACAACAACAACAACAATAGTAATAATAATAATAATAATAATAATAATAATAATAATAATAATAGTCAATCTTCAAACATTAAGCAGAATTTTATCTTTACACATGCCATTATCTTGATTGTGAGAAACAAAATAGAATTCAAGCATCTGAATATAATCCATATCATATATAATATAATTAATCATAGTTGAATATAAAAGCTATTAATGAACTATAATAGATTGTATAACCAAGCACCCAAAATTATATTTAACAATCTCCCTACATAGGGCAAGCCGCTATATATCTTTTTATCCTTTTCATTAAATTCTAGTTGCATACTTTAACAAGGTATGATACCAAAGGCCATTGTTTTCCTCCATCAAGTGCTGTGTCCCTTTCTTCTTTTTATAGAGGTTGATCTGCCAACACTTAAAAGGGTTGTAGCCTGATTGGTAACGTCTTTGTCTGGTGTTTGCCAGATGGGGGTTCGAGTCCCGCTCAGACTCGTTAGTGCCGTTAGTGTCTGCAACCTTACCATCCTTGTGAGCGAAGGTTAGGGGGTTTGGGGGAGCTTATAGGTCTATCTGCTGTATCATCAGCAGCCACTGTCTGGCCCTCCCTGGTCCTTGTTTGGGTAGGGATGAGGCTTTGGCAGTGATCATATAATATATTGTCCTGATTGCTTGGGAAATGTCACTGTCCCTTGCCTCTGCCATTCATGAGCGACTTTTAAACCTTTAAACTTATGGAATAATTAGGCCTTTGAGAGGTCGTCCATTGTTTTCCTCACACAAGTGCTGTGTCCCTTTCCTCTTTTTATAGAGATTGATCTGCCAACACTTATAGAATAATAAGGTCTTTGAAAGGGCGTCATGAGAACTGTCGGTAGGGGGATGATAAAAGCCTTTGGGTACAAGAGAGGTTTTTACAACCCATTAACGAACAATGAGAGATCATTTATGAAAGAAAATCTTTTAAAGATTTTAGGCACAAAAAATAAGCAACTGTGGAATATTAGATAACAAAATATTTTTTCTAGTTAGTTTTACAAAAATATCTTGTGGGAATAGAAGCGATCTAAATATATACAATATATCATTATTTCCTTTCCTCACTGGGCTTTTTTACCCTGTCTGAATCCTTGGGCTTATGGCATCCTACCTTCAACTAGGGTTGTAGCTTGGCTAGGAATAATACTACTACTACTACTACTACTACTACTACTACTACTACTACTACTACTACTAATAATAATAATAATGATAATAATGATAATAATAATAATAATAGAATATCTTATATAGCTTATTTCCTGGAATATGGACAACGGCTTTCAGTCGTTGTAGGAGGATAATTATTTAATTAATATTCAATATTCGATTACATCATCTAAAATACAGACATTATTTAATTGAGAAGTCACAGAAAATCAAACTAATTGACCAAATTGACTACTCCAGAGTGGCGATGTCCCTTGTCTGTCGGTGACTTCAGATGTTCATTTGATGTCCACTTCTTTTTAACCGTGACTACAGAACGAACCTTTGAAGTCCGTCAAAGAGCCCATTTTGCCTCTTAATGAGAAGTTTAATTGCTTTCTGATTCACAGCACTAAGTAACCGAAGCAACTTGACGTAGAAACAGTATTTTTTAATGTGTAATTGGTTCAGTTCTTCACTGTTAGAAAAAAAGCCCCGTAGTTTTAATCAGGAAATTTTCCGTAAAAATATACTGTTCTCAACCGTATTTCAGTAAAATACAGGCGACCGTAATTTTACCTCACTTCGTTATTATTTTTTATGGGTTGGCGTCCATATTATCACTCTTTTACGGCAATATATCCGTTTTTAAAACGGTAAAAATCCTGGAATAAATGTTGCCAGGCTTTGTCGTTTTTTTTTTTTTTAATGCAAATTCATGTGTTGGAAAACAAATGAATTTTATTCTAATTTGTGGATCGTTATTATTTGGATATAACTAATGATATACTGTTATACGATCTCTCACGGCTCTTAAGATGAATTACTTTGTGATTTTGGTAATTTTTAAACAATGTAAAAAAGAACATAAATTATATGCCTCAGATATTAAGGAAGTAAATTAAATTTGTTCCAATAAAGTGTTTAAATTTGGTTCCGACATGGTTCAAGCATGATAATGGAAACAAAAGAAGTATGAAAAGATTTTACAATATAATTTTCTACGAACAATCCAGAAGAATTTTCATTTCATGCTTACATCACGTTTTAAACTAAAAAGAAACTCATATTAAAACTCACTGGATAAAGTGTAAAAAATAAAAGGAAGATTTAGGAAAAATTGGATAGAGGACTTGGGAGATATTATTAATATTATTATTATAAAAGAAGAATGTGTTTTGGCATCACGCTAAATAGGACCTGTGAATGATGACATTAAGCCTTTTCAGAGAATTCTGTGGAGATATCGCATGATGAACGAGTCACCTTCGCCAGGAGTCGCGCGGGGAAATTCAAAGGGTAAGACTGGTCATGATGGGTGAGAATATTGTAAAAACTGGAAATGAATAAAAATGGTAGACATTTGAAATGAATAATGACATGATGATTGTTTTTGTAGAATGTAGAACTGAATTACATTCATTACTTTTTATATCAAATGGAAACATATTTAAAGTTAACCCTTTAATTGCCTATAGCCCTAATGTGAGATCTGCTAAGTATAAAAGAATGTTATGCTTTTCTTTCTTTTTTTTTTCCTTTTTTTTTTTGCATCGGAAGACGCGACAAGATATCATCTAAATTGTTTCACTTGTGGGATATAAGGACCTTTTAATCTGCAGACATCCATACGGTAAGACATCCACTGTTAGAAAAAAACCGTGATTTTTATCGTATATTCTCCGTAAAAATATTCTGTTCTCAGCCATATTTCAGTAAAATACAGGCGACCGTAATTTTATCTTACTTTGTTATTACCTTTTACGGGTGTGTGTCCATAATATCACTCTTTTAAGTCAAAATAACCCTTTCTAAAACGGTAAAAATCCTGAAATAAATTCTGCCAGACTTTTACCGTTTTAATATAAATTTTTAACAGTGCACTTTACGCTCTGAAAGATTTAGTAGTCGAAGGTCATTAAATAACTCATTTGTTTTCTTCATGACAAGTGCAACTGCCTTCTAACTTTAATCATAAACAAGGTCAATACAAAATTTTGTAATGGACTTGATCACAAAACTGAAGTTTCCAGAAAATTTGAATTTTCACGTTCTTGAGGCAATAAATCGGCATTAAAGAAAAAATATTTCAAGTGTACTTATACTTGAAACTCTTCTTCAATCAACCTGCTGCTATATTTAAGCACAAGCAAGAAATCGCGAAAAAAGCAAATATATCTTTTAAAACTTTCTCTCCAGTAATATTCACAAAATTAATGTCCTCCTTACGCCATAATTCTAAACCGTCATGTCATGAATTAGAATTTAGAACAAAGGATAGCAAAATGCAATCTACATGAAAGGTGGAGGGAACCCTTTCTGTGCTTTCCCGCGATTCAAGGGAAAGATTACCTCAGCATTTATTTCAGCTTTCATCAAAAGTTCCCTCAAGTCACCTTTCCTTTATAAGTCCGAGGGAGAAATTTATGTTTCGATAACTTCTCTCTTGAGAACTGTTCTGCCTCACATTCTTCTTCCGACGTTAAATTAAATAGGAGGACTTAAAAGATTAGTAAAAGCAGGAGAGGGAATATTTGAAGAGCCGAAAATGCACAAGAGGAAGACAGATGAAGTTAGTGAGTGTAGGAGTGATAGCATTGCATGTGGTTTTACATGATTGATATCTGTATCATACAGATAATTCTTTAAAGTATTTTTTTAATTCCATTTATGTGGACCTTCATCGATTTTGTTAGAAAATCATAGTTATATATTGTTATTTTTGGTCTGGTGTATTTTTGGGAAGTAATTATAATTCAGTTATTTTTATCATAGTATGTTAAGTCGCTATTAAAATATACTAAGTTTGGTAGCTTCTCTCTCTCTTCGTTATCCCCTTATATAATAAAAGACATGTATTTGGTTTTATACACACACACACACACACACACACAACCACACACACACACACACATATATATATATATATATATATATATAAATAATATATATATATATATATATATATATATATATATATATATATATATATATATTTATACAGTGTATATATATATATAGTGTATATATACATATGTATATATATATATATATATATATATATATATATATATATATATATATATGTATATACGTATATATATATATATACATATATATATATATATATATATATATATATATATATATATATATATATATATATATATATATATATATATATATATATATGTACACACACACACACACACACACATATATATATATATATATATATATATATATATATATATATATATATATATATATATATATATTCTTTTCGGTCTCACTCAGCTTTCCTCTTTCAATTGAAGAGAGGGAGTAGTCATACCCTAAATATCTATCTAAGTATTAGCAATTGTTTTTGACGCGTCGCGTACACTAGTGTGACAATAAGCCACAACTCTGTACCCACTTGGGGTTTGGGATATTCTTTAAAGTCCGGAAATATCCTTTCCCACGCAGTCATTCATACTAGAAAACACTCTCTCTCTCTCTCTCTCTCTCTCTCTCTCTCTCTCTCTCTCTCTCTCTCTCTCTCTCTCTCTCTGTGTTTTATTGAGCACCAGCACCGTAATCTGGGTCATCTTCAACCTTCCTGCTCTTTGATATTCTATTTTGCCCTGAGCCTCAATGTTTTGAAGATTCCAAGGAATGCCTTTCTCTCCTTATATTAGCTTTTTTTTAATGTTTTATATTACCAAATCCCGTCCCAGACATTTGTTAGCCATATACTAAACTAATGTTATATTCTGTAAATTTTTTACGTTCATCAAAGCACTTAGGCCTACTATATAGGTTTTATATGATCGAAAACTCTAGAGCTTACTATAACAATGGTATTCACATAATTTTCTTCCAGTGTCATGTCTAGTTTTCTCAAGAAAACTGTCATAGTACTTGGCCCAGCATTATCATAATAAAACTGAAATGAGCAAATCAACGTGTAATGTTATTAAACAAGAACGAGATGGAATGTACATGAATTAATTTCACCCTGCACTTTTTCAAGGAATCCTCAGCACTGCTCTCTAAATCAGCAGCTTCATAATAATTTTAAACGGCATCACAATAGGCACTTAGTGTACTACGGATAGAGGGATCAGCAAATGACGTGTTTGGGGGCGGAGAATCTAGTGGTGTGGGGTAGGGTGGGGGCTGGGGTAGGGGGGGGGGGGGTGATACATCATGATCCACAGAGTGCTTTGAATTTATTTTCACCTTTTTTTTTTTTGCTATAAAAACTTCTTAGGCCCTTTTGAAGCAAACAAAACACCAAACAATGAACAAAAACAGCAAAATCACGATATTTTGACAATATATATGGATGGCGTAGGCCTAATACTCTTATTTATTCACACAAGATTAGCC